>NW_018392048.1:3581-5134 GCF_900095145.1 Mus pahari | reverse complement strand
TATCTTTAATTTGTTTCCTTTGAACATTTCATATATTAATGAATGCAACCCGATCATATCCATTCTGAACATTTATACAACTATCACCACAAT
The DNA here is from genome assembly GCF_900095145.1 of Mus pahari. NCBI lineage: Eukaryota > Metazoa > Chordata > Mammalia > Rodentia > Muridae > Mus > Mus pahari. The sequence continues at coordinate 5,041 of NW_018392048.1, read as the reverse complement.
TCATCACACACTTCACCTAATTTCTTGGATTTAGTTGTTATAAACTGAGTAGGTTCATTTTGTGATACTAAACTGTGCATAGATTTAGGGACTTTTTAGAGAATGAAGATCTTATCATAAGCTGTATCCTGAAAAAAGAATGGTTTCCTTCCCATATGCATCACTAGTTCCTGAAGTGTTGGAGACCAGGTTGAGAAAACCCAGGCATCTTACATCCCAGGCATCTCACAGCCCAGGCATTTTTACAGCACGCAGCTAAAAGCCATATAGTTCTTTGTTGGGAGCCAGTTGTCTCCTCTCTCTGTTTGGTAGGAACTAGCAGGATTCTGGCCCTAAGCAAACATCAAGGACTGATAGAGTCTTCTCAAATTCTGGAGCTGCTCAGAGCTGTCACCTTGGGCTGTTAACAGAAACCAGACTTTGATATTAGCTGCCCCATATTCCTGAGCAGTGATGCCAAGGAACTGAAATAAATCACAAAAGTTTCAAACTCCCAATTGGCCTCCCCATTTGTCCTTCACAGAGCTTTCTTTTGATCTCCCCTCGCTGTATTGTATTAAAAACTGACCATTTTCCCTTAGTAAATGAGACTATGACAAGCATGCATGGTCTCCATCTCTTTCTTTATTCCCATTTCTCTTTAGGTTTGTCATCCCCCTCGAAGACCTTGGAATAACGTGTCCTGTGGGACGGGACCCTGAAGCTTATAATGCATATGTGGGGGTATCCAAAATTGTTGCCTGAATGTATGGTAGGGTTTATGCTTTTTGATCTTATAGATATTTTGTTTCATAATTAGAACTTCAAGAACAACATCATATTATACAGATAGCATTTTGCCCCTTTAATAAGCAGCTGGTTCTTAATTTCTTCTCCCTTCTATGCTATGTTTCCCAAGCCTTAATGATGAGGGCATTTGGTTAGCTATTTAATTTCATTTGGTCCACCCAGTATGTTAGACTCCATACTTTAAATGATCACACATTTCTGAATTGATAGTTGTGTGTTATATAACTGATATATAACCAAGCATGTATAACTTTATTTGAACCAAGTCTATGTCTTGGAAGAGAAAACTAAATATTTAGAAATGCATTTAATACTACTTACTTAAATGCATTTAATTACCACTTAGCATCAAAAAGTAACATATTCTTATGTACCTTGTAATCCTTATCCATGAGGTTTTCAACAGCATTGCAATATAAATCCTGAAACTCATTCATGATGAACAATATTCATGTTAAACGGACAGCAAGTTTTTAATATAAAAACACCATAATTCTAATCANCCTAAGTACTGTGACATCATCTCACATACAAAATTATTTAATAAATCATTGTAAATTTTTGGGCAGCTCTTTATAAAGGGCTGTCTTATTTATTGGTATTTGTATACATAATCCATGTAGCAGTATTTGGTCTGGAAAGTACTGATATTATAAAAATTTTACTGGAAA
>NW_018392048.1:1445-2742 GCF_900095145.1 Mus pahari | reverse complement strand
TGTAATAGAAGAGAAACACAGAGCCAAGTTAATAATTGCCATTCTCAAGGGGTCTTCATAAACATGACAGGCCACAATGTTTTTGAGGAAGTTTGTTTGATATCTGTTGGTATACTGTTTCTCTGAACACTGCAAACACTGATCCATGTTTAATATAGAAAGAGACACATTCTAAGATTTAGTTGTTCTGTATTTATCAAAAACTACACTAAATTCATGCATTGGAATAACATAACTAAAATAGACTTTCATATTGTNGGTGGTATTTGGGAATATAAGTGTGGAAGCTGCATTGGATGTGATTCTAGATACCAAAGCAAATTATTTGTATGCTATCTATTGGTAATAATGCACATTAATAATTATCTTATATATTCAAGGTNTATATAATAATTTTAAAAAACAAAAATTCCTCTATCATAATACTCACTTTTCTATAATAATATAACATGAATTGTTCACTCATGGAAGAAGACTTTGGTAATTCATAATTTTGTATNGTATGCAAATCATGAATTTAGAAGAAACCATGACCATGTACCTTATGCTCTAACTATCAGCAATAAGTTTGTTCCGCATGTTGTTTCATGTGGTTTCTTGGACCCAAACTCTACCACTTCCTATCTCATAAAAGTACCTACAACTAATATTTTATAAACATTGTCTCTAAATGGGTTTAAAATAATTGTCTTCATACACACAGATATGCCCTATTCCTCANAATTCATTATGGAAACTTGTATCAGAAAAAGACAAAAAGCATTAGAAAAAAACATACATAATGAAAATTACAGTTTTGGAGTCCAGACCTATGGATATATATACAAAAATCAATTCCTCACTAAAAGTCAAAAATTGAAATTAATAGTTATATAGATTGTAAGAAGGAGATGAAAGAAATTGATGGCCAACTATGTATCTCACAAATTTCACAGTAGTACACATAAAATCTAACAGAAATGGCTGTTTAAATGCGAGCTGTATAAAACAAAACTTTATAAATTNTAAAGTGATAAACCAAAGTACATCATGCAACAAGAATAGATTCCAACAGACAATTAAAGAATATTGAGAGTTGGAAAAGTTGCCTTCCCCAAGGAGAGCACTCCAACAAATAATCAGTTCTTTTAAAATTGTATTCCGTAAAATCATGTAAGTAATATTATACAGACTATTATGTTGTATTTCGAAATAAATGTATATGCAATGATGTTTGTAGTAAGATGTAAAATTGAAAAAAAAAAAAAACGAGTGGTGTTTGACAATAGGAAGGATGGGTAATGCTTAAATGACATGA
>NW_018392048.1:0-1189 GCF_900095145.1 Mus pahari | reverse complement strand
AAGCAAATATTCCCATGAAGTATGCTGGAGTTGCCATACTAATATCTGATAAAATACACTTTCAACAAAAAGTTATCAAGTGTAATGTTAAAGGACACTTCATGTACATCAAAGAGAATATCCACCTAGAGAAAGAGTCAATTCTGAACCTTTCTGCCCCAAATTAATGGGCACCTACTTTCATAAATAAAACATTACTAAAGCTCAAAACGCACATTGAACCCCACACAATAACAGTAAGAGACTTCAACATCCCATGCTCACCAATGTATAGATCATTGAAAGAGAAACTAAACAGAGACAAGGTGAAACTAATAGAGGTTATGAAACAAATGGAGTTAATGGATATTTATAGAACATTTTATCTTAAAACAAAAGAATATATCTTCTTCTCAGTACCTCACCATACCTTCTACAAAATCAAGTATTTAATTGGACAAATAACAACCCTCAACTAATTCAAGAATATTGAAATAATCACAGGAATCCTATCAGATCAACATAGCCTAAGGCTGGTCTTCAATAACAGGAAAAACAACAGAAAGTGGAAATACACATGGAAATTGAACAACCCTATACTCAAAGATAACTTGGTCAGGGAAGAAATAAAGAACAAAATAAAGACTTCCTGGAATTTAATGAAAATGTTCACACATCATACCCAAACTTATGGGGCACAATGAAAGCATTGCTAATAGTTTTATTTATGATACTAAGTGCCCTGATAAAGAAACTGGAGAGATCTATCATTAGCACCTTAACAGGACAGTTGAGAGGTCTAGAACATAGAGAAACAAACTCAATCAAGAGGAATAGACAGAAGAAAATAGTGAAACAGGGCTGAAATGAACAAAATAGAAACAAAGAGAACAATACAAAGAATCAACAAAAACAAAATCTGGTTCTTTGAGATAATCAAAAAGATAGAGGAACTCCTAGCCAAACTAACTAAATGGCCCAGGGGCAGTATCCAAATTTACCATATCAGCAAAAGAGGGACACATAACAACAGAAACAGAGGAAATTCTAAAAATTATCAGATCCTACTAAAAAAACCTATACACAACAAAACTTGAAATTTTAGGAAAAAAAGGATGGTTTTTAGACAGATACCACATACCAAAGTTAAAGCGAGAGCAGGAAAAAATATATTTATGCACATAATTCACAAGGAAATAGAGGAATCATT
>NW_018392047.1:0-5351 GCF_900095145.1 Mus pahari | reverse complement strand
TCCTCCTGCTTTTATAAGAGTGTGCCCCCACCCAACCACCTAACCACCCACTACTGCCTCCCTTCCCACTCATTTGCCTAAAACTGGAGCATTAAGCCTTCACAAAGGCCAAGGATCTCTCCTCTCATTGATGCTCCTCAAGTCCATCCTGTTCTACATATATGGCTGAAGCCTTGAGTTGCTCCTTGAGTACTCTCTCTTTTCTTGTTTATTTTTTTGTTTGTTTGTTTTTTTGTTTTGTTTTGTTTTGTAATTGTCATTTCATTTTTCTTTCTTTTTTTAATTTTTTTTCTTAAAATATTTTTATTAGATATTTTCTTCATTTACATTTCAAATGCTATCCCCTTTCCTAGTTTCCTCTCTGAAAGTCCCCTATACACTCCCCTCCGTGCCCCATCCTGCTACCCTGGGAGTAGAAGCTCTTGGTCTTGTAAAGATTATATTCCCCAGGAAGCAACAGAGCTTCTTTGACAGGGTCCTTTCAGGCCTTCATCCTCAGCCAGGAGGCAGAGCTAAGCCCCAGACTTCTGTGCACCTTCCNTGCCAGAGGAGAGTCAGCCTCCAGGGAGGGCACTGTCCCCAGGACTCAGGTCTTTTCACCATCTTGTATCCCAGGTCTCTCAGAGACCAGTCTGTGCAGGGGAACATGTAGACCACAGAAGCACCCGAGCTTCTTGGACAGGGTCCCTTCAGGCCTTCATCCTCAGGCAGGAGGCAGAGCTTAGCTCTAACACTCTATGTACATTCCAGGCCAGAGCAGAGACCTGCAGAGAGTGCTCTCACCCCTGGGACTCAGGAGTGAGTTTGATTCCTTGGAGTGCTGTCAGAGGCTAAGAGAATCACAGGAGGAACAAGCTCCATCCAGAGAGATTTAGAATACCTAACACCAGAGATTACCAGATGTCAAAAGGCAAATGTAAGAATCTTACTAATGGAAACCAAGACCACTCAGCATAATCACAACCAAGTACTCACACCACAGTGAGTCCTGGATATCNNAACACACTGGAAAAGCAAGATTCAGATTTAAAAATCATATCTCTTGATGCTAGTAGAGGATTTTAAGAGAGGCATTAATAACACACTTAAAGAAATACAGGAGCAGCCAGGTGTGTTGGCACATGCCTTTAATCCCAGCACTCGGGAAGCAGAGGCAGGCAGATTTCTGAGTTCAAGGCCAGCCTGGTCTACAAAGTGAGTTCCAGGACAGCCAGGACTGTACAGAGAAATGCTGTCTCTGGAAAAAAAAAAAAAAAAGAAAGAAAGAAAGAAAGAAAGAATTACAGGAGTACACAGCTAACCAGGTATAAGTCCTTGAAGAGGAAATACAAATATCACTTAAAGAGTTTCAAGAAACACTGCTAAACAGGTAAAAGTCCTTGAAAAGGAAACACAAGAATCCCTTTAATAATTACAGGAAAACACAACCAAACAGGTGATGGAATTGAACAAAACCATCCATTATCTAAAAATGGAAGTAGAAACAATAAATAAAACCCAAAGGGAGACAATTCTGGAGATAGAAATCCTAGGAAAAAAATCAGGAATCATAGAAGNGACCATCAGGAACAGAAAACAAGAGAGAGAAGAGAGAATCTCAGATGCAGAAGATTCCATAGAAAACATGGACACAACAATCAAAGAAAATACAAAATATAAAAAGAGCCTAACTCAAAATATCCAGGAAATCAAGGATGCAATGTGAAGACCAAACCTAAGGATAATAGGTATAGATGAGAATGAAGATTTTCAACTTAAAGGGACAGTATATACCTTCAACAAAATTATAGAAGTGAACTTCCCAACCTAAAGAAAGAGATGCCCATGAACATACAAGAAGCCCATGGGACTCCAAATAGAGAAAAAGAGAAAATAAATTCCTCCTGACAAATAATAATCATAACAAATGCACTAAATAAAGACAGAACATTAAAAGCAGCAAGGGAAANAGGTCTAGTAACACATAAAGGCAGACTTATCAGAATTACACCAGACTTCTCACCAGACACTATGAAAGCCAGAAGATCTTGGCCAGATGTTATACAGACCTTAGTAACACACAAATGCCAGCCCAGGCTACTATACCAAGCAAAAATTTCAATTATCATAAATGGAGAAAACAAAGTATTCCATGAAAAAACCGAGTTCACACAATATCATTTCAACAAATCCAGCCCTTCAAAGGATAATAAAGGGAAAAGTTCAACACCAGGAGGGAAATTATGCCCTAGAAAAAGCAAGAAAGTAATCCTTCAGCAAACCTAAAAGAATAAATCCAGCAGAACAGAATCACAACTCTAACAACAAAATTAACAGGAAACAACAATTTTCCTTAATATCTCTTAATATCACTGGAATCAATTACCCAATAAAAACACATAGACTAACAGACTGTCCTCATAAATAGGACCCACCATTTTGTTGCATACAGGAAACCAAACTCAGGGACAAAGACAGATACTATGTCAGAGGTAATGTCTGGACAACCATTTTCCAAGCAAATGGTCTGAAGAAACAAGCTGGAGTAGCCATTCTAATAGCAAATAAAATCGACATCCTACCAAAGTTATCAAAAGACAATAAGGGACACATCATACTCATCAAAGATAAAATCTTCTAAGATGAAATCTCAATTCTCAATATCTATGCTCCAAATTCAAGGGCATGCACATTCATTAAAGAAACTATTGTGAAGCTCAAAGCACACTTTTCACTACACACAATAATAGTGGGGGACTTCAACACCCCAACCTCATCAATGGACAGATCCTGTAAACAAAAACTAAGCAGAAATACAGTGAAACTTACCAAGTTATGAAACTCATGGAAGTTATGAAACTCATCGATTTAACAGATATCTACAGAATATTTTATCCTTAAACAAAAGGTTAGACCTTTAATCTGAGCACATCATGAGACCTTCTCCAAATAATCACAGGTGGTAGACAGAATTGGGAATCTATGAGGGAGAAAGGAGGGATAAGGAAAAAATGGGAGCAGGATTAATATTTGGAAGAGACAGGAGAGAATTATAGAAGGATAGGAAATTGAATAGAAACATGAAGAAGTGGGGAATGGGGAACTGAGGGAAACCACTAGAAATTACCATGCTCAAATGAAGCAAGAGGCTCCCAGGACACAAGAACAAACCCTTTAAATTAAACACCTACCAAATAGAGATATAACATCAAGAGACCATTTCCTTTAGAAAGGCATGGACCCCGGTTGAGGCATGGGGCCACTCAAGCATCTCAAAAATTTTAAGGCAGAAATGTTTGTGTCCAAACATAAGACAGGGACAAAAAAAATTGAACAGACACTGAAGGAATGACAATCCAGTGATGGCACCAGTTAGGCATCAATCCCATCTGTAGACTCCAATACCTCTTCTATTGCTGAGCCTTAGAATCACTTCTTGACAGGAAATCGGTATGGCTGTTGCCTGAGAAGGTGTACTAGCATCTGATGAAAACCAATTTAGATACTCACAGCTAACCATTGGACTTAGCCTGGGGATCCAGCTAGAGGAAGGGCTGAAAAGGCTGAAGGGGATTGCAGCCCCATATGTAGAGCTCTACCAACAAACTGGACCAGCCAGGATTCCCAGGGTTAAACCACCAACCAAAGAAAATACATGGAGGAAACCTTTGCTGCAGATATGAATGTAGCAGAGGATGGCCTTATCTGACATCAATGGGAAGGGAGGCACTTGGTCCTGTGGAAGCTTGATGCCACAATGTTGGTATATGATACAGGGGAAAGGCTTGAGTGAGTATGTAGGGATGGAGCACCCACATACAGGCAAAGTACAAGGGGAAGAGGGAGGATGGGATGGGGCTTTGTGGAGGGAAAACAAGGAAGGGGAATATCATTCAAAATGTAAACAAATAAAATTATTATTTAAAAAAAAACACAAAAAATTAATTCCAGCTTAAAAGTCAAAACAACCTTGGGAAATTAGAATGGCAGCACACAGACATGCAGTACACTGAACTAAAAATACAGAATCTGTTTAATATTGTCACTGTAGAACCACTTCATACAATAAGTTTTATGTTTCATTTTATAGTGTTTAGAAATTTGAAATGTGAATACATGTTGAAACTTATATTTACACATATGCAGAACAACAATGAACACTCAGTTTTCTATTGAGTTCTGAAAAGGCTGATTCTGTGATTGCATATTGATTAGAGATAATAGATATCTTGTAATACCTTTGTAGTTTGAGGCTGATGATGCTTCAGCAAAAATATCCAATCAGACAGAATATTTTTTTAGACATTATGATATAAAACATATTCCTGGCCTCTCTCTTAATACAAGAGACAAGCAATTGTAGAGAGATCTTAAAATATCTTTAAAATAAATGTTCTTGAAATATGATGGGGCTAAAAATAGCCCAAGAAATAGATTAAATAATGCCTTATTTGCTAAAACATTTTAAATGTCAGTAGGACACATAACATAGCTTTGTAAAATATGGTATTTTGATACTGCTTATGAAGTAGATGAGAATATACAGATTATAACTTCAGAATTGAAGGAAGGAATTATGTTACGCTGGACATGCTTTTTATTTGTTTCACTGGAGAAGAAAAACTATGGATTCCTTTAAAATTAACAAAAATTATATTTAACCTGGTAAACTTCCTGATGATCCTGACTGCATTCATGTAAGTAAACCAGAAGACCAACAAAATGGGTAACATATTTTGCTGATACCTCTGTATAGGATCAGCTTTGAGGCTCACTGAGACATGAAAATTTCTCCAAATAGGACTTCAGTTAAACATAGTCAATAAATTTATCATGCCTTCAAAAGGCTTAGATACTAATTTATATTAGATTTTCTTTATACAGTTCAATCTAACTTATAAATAATGGCATGTTTCTTACCTGATGGAAGCAGATCATCTTTAACTGATTTTCCATACCACACTTTCTATACATATACTAATGAAGAAACATATCACCTATGAAAGTTTACATGTCTACAAACAACAATGAAGTCAAAGAGATCCTGACAAGATTCAGCCTTGAGGATGCTAATAGGATGCTAAGATGTTCAGATATAATATATCTGACTCACCCAACTTCTGATTCATGCATTAGCTGTTGGATCAAAATTTACATCTGTTACAGATTCAAACCTGCTGAGCAATGTGGATTCAACCTCTCAAACTGTTCCAACCAGGACTTCTTTTAATCTCTCAACCTTCTTACAACACAAAGACGGGACAACAAGTGTTACAATTAGCTTCCTTCCTTCCTTCCTTCCTTCCTTCCTTCCTTCCTTCCTTCCTTCCTTCCTTCCTTCCTTCCTTCCTTCCTCTTTCTTTCTTTCTTTC
>NW_018392046.1:0-5400 GCF_900095145.1 Mus pahari | reverse complement strand
GTGTCCAGAAGTCTGGAGCTCTGATCCACCTTCTGAGTCCTGGGGTCAGAGCCCTCCCTGTAGGCTGACTCTCCTCTGGCAAGGAAGGTGCCCAGGGGTCAGGGTCTCTGCTCTGCCTCTCGCTATCCAGAGCTGATCCCGAGGTGATTCCGAGATCCTGAGATCCCAAGGTGAGCCAAAGGACCTGCTGCAAGGAGAGTTCTCCAGAGCTCAGTGGCCTCTGCTGGGGTTCAGTAGAGAGATGGTTGGGGTGGCCCCGACCGGACCGGAGCCCAGCCTCTGGGCGGGCAGGGTTCCTTTGTCCCTGTTAGTGCTGGTACAAATCCCTCGGAGATTCTCAGAAGTTGATGTTGTGTTCCAATCACCTGTGATTCCGAGGTCCTGCTAAGTGGAGAGTCCTCTGGAGCACTCAGTGGCCTCCACTGGTGTTCAAAAGAGAGATGGCAGGGGTGGCCCCAACCGGACCGAAGCCCAGACTCTGCGTATCTCTTCTTTAGTTATCTGCTTCAGTGATCCTAAGATGGCTTGGAAAGTCCTCTAGGGGCTGTGGGGATATCCGCAGAATCCGCGCCCAAGGCAACCGGTGCTGGCTCCAACCGAAAGGGACTAGTGCCCATGGTCAGGCCGGTTCTCTGCTTCCCTAATGCTGTCTCAGGCCCCACACAATTGGAATGGAACCGAAGTTGTGTTCAGCTCACCAGTGATCCTAAGATCGCGTGGAGAGTTCTCGAGGGGCCGTGGGGGTGTCCACCGACTCCGTGCCCAAGGCGACCCGGTGCCGGTGCCGACCGGTAGGGCTTTTTTTCAATTTTTATTATTGTATTCATTTACATTCCAGTTGTTGCCCTCCCTCCAGTCCCCCTTCCCACAGTTCCTCATGTCATTCTTTCTGTCTACCTCTTGTCTCCAATAGGGTGCTCCTCCCCACAGGCCTCGCCCTTCTTTGGGCCTCAAGTCTTTCAAAGATTAAGCTCATCTTCTCTCACTGCACTCAGACCAGACAGACCTCTGATGTGCCCGAGGCCTCAGACTAGCCCGATTTTGCTACCTGGTTAGTAGCTCAGTCTCTGGGAGTGCCCTGGGGTCTACTTAAGTGGAGATTTCTGGCCTTCGTCTGGGGTCGCTCTCCCCTTCAGCTTCTTCAGTCCTTCCCTTAATTCAGTAATAAGGGTCCCCAACTTTAGTCCAATGGTTGGGTATAAGTATCTATGTCTGTCTCTGTCAGCTACTAATAGGGCCTTTCAGGGAACAGCCACGCCTGGCTCCCATCTGTAAACACATCATAGCATCAGTAATAGTGTCAGGGCTTGGTGTCGCCCACCCCTTGAGATGGAATCCAAGATGGGCCCATCATTGAGCCACCTTTCCTTCAACCTCTGCTCCATTTTTCTCCCTGTGGTTCTTTTAGACAGGAACAACTCTGGGTTAGAAGTTTTGACTGTGTAATAACCTAGTCCCTTCACTTGTGGCCCTGTCTATCTACTGGACGTGGAGTCTACAAGTTCCCTCTTCCCAATGTTGGACATTTAGGCTAAAGTCACCCCCACTGAGTCCTTAGAGTCTCTCACCTCCCTGTGCCCTGATACTTTCTAGAGGGTTCCCCACCTCCAGGCTGCTTCTTTCCATTCATTCTCTTGGCCCTTGGGCCTTCTCTCCTGCCCCCCCCCATATACCTGATCCTGTACCCCTTTTCCCCTCTGCCTTTCCTCTCTGACCCAGACTCCTCCCTCAATCTGCCTCCTGTGATTATTTCCTTCCCCCTTCTAAGTGGGATTGAAAAATTCCTTATTTGGGCCTTTCTGCTTGTTACACATTTTATTGTCTGTGGGTTGTATCCTAGGTATTCTGTACTTTTTGGCTAGTATCCACTTATCAATGAGGACATGCCATGCATGTCCTTTTGGGTCTGAGTTATCTCACTCAGGATGATGTTTTCTACTTCCATCCATTTGCCTGCAAAATTCATGATGTTTTTGCTTTTAATAGCTGAATAGTATTCCATTGTGTGACTGAACCACATTTTCTATACCACTGTGGGACACCTGGGTTGTTTAAAACTTCTGGCTACTACAAATAAGGATGCTATGAGCATGGTGGTGAGCATGTCCTTGAGATATGGTGTAGTATCTTTTGTGCCCAAGAGTTAGGTATTGCTGGGTCTTCAGGCAGAAATTTCCAATTTTCTGGCAAACCACCAGAATGATTTCCAGAGACGTTATACCAGTTTGCCATCCCACCAGCAATGCAGGAGTGGTTATCTTTCTCCACATCCTTGCCAGCAAGTGCTGTCATTTGAGTTTTTGATTTTAGCCATTCTTATTGGTGTGAAGTGGAATCGTTTTGATTTGCATTTCTCTGATGACCAAGGGTTTTGAAATTTTCTTTAAGTGCTTCTCGGCAATTTGAGATTCTTCTGTTGTGAATATTCTCTGTTTAGCTCTGTACTCTGTTTTTTAATTGGATTATTTGATTTTCTTAGAGGTTAACTTCTTGAGTTCTTTATGTATTTTGGATATTAGCCCTCTGTCTGATGTAGGATTAGTGAAGAAAATTTTCCCAATTTGTAGGTTGCTGATTTGTCCTATTGATGGTGTCCTTACAGAACACTTTCAGTTTCATGAAGTCCCATTTATCAATATTTGACCTAAAGCCTGAGCTATTAGTGTTCTGTTCAGGAAATTTTCCCCTGTGCCAATGAGTTTGATACTCTTTCCCACTTTCTCTTCTATTAGATTCAGTGTTTCTGGTTTTATGTTGAGGTCCTTGATCCGCTTGAACTTGAGCTTTGTGCAAGGTGATAAATATGGATATATTTTCATTCTTCTACATACAGACCACCAGTTAGACCACCACCATTTATTGAAGATACTTTTTTTTCCCACTGTATGGGGTTTGGCTTCTTTGTCAAAGATAAAGTGTCCATGAGTGTGTGGTTTTATTTCTGGGTCTTCAGTTCTATTCCATTGATCAACATGTCTGTCTCTGTACCAATACCATGCAGTTTTTAATCACTATTTCTCTGTAGTACAGCTTGAGGTCAGGAATCATGATTCCCTCAGAAGTTCTTTTATTTTTGAGAATTGTTTTGGCAATTCTGGGTTTTTTGTTTATCCATATGAAGTTGAGAATTGCTCTTTCCATGTCTGTGGAGAATTGTGTTGGAAATTTGTTGGGGATTACATTGACTCTATAGACTGCTTTTAGTAAAATGGCCATTTTCACTATTTTAATCCCACCAATCCATGAGCATGGGAGATCTTTCCATCTTCTGAGATCTTCAATTTCTTTTTTCGGGGATTTGAAGTCCTTGTTGAACAAATCTTTCGCTTGCTTCATAAGAGTTAAACCAAGATCTTTTATACTATTTGTGGTTATTGTGAAGGCTCTGATTTTCCAATTTCATTCTCGGCCTTTTTATCATTTTCATATGGAAAACTAATGATTTTTTTTAGTTAATTTTATATCCTGCCACTTTGCTTAAATTGTTTATAAGCTATAGGAGTTTACTATCATATCATCTACAAATAGTGATATTTTGACTCCTTCCTTTTCTTTGTTTTTTTATAACATGATTTTAATATTTGCAACTATTAACATTCAACAGACAGAATAATTATTTTAAGATACATTTCATTGTTATGTCTCCTTTTTCATTTCTGATTTTGTTAATTTGGATACTGTCTCTGTGCCCTCTGTTTAGTCTGGCTAAGGGTTTATCTATCTCGTTGATTTTCTCAAAGTACCAGCTCTTCTTTTGGTTGATTCTTTGTATAGTTCTTTTTGTTTCTATTTGGTTAATGTCAGCCCTGAGTTTAATTATTTCCTGCCATCTACTCCTCTTGGGTGTATTTGCTTCTTTTTGTTCTAGAACTTTCAGGTGTGTTGTCAAACTGCTAATGTAAGCTCTCTTCAGTCTCTTTTTCGAGGCACTTAGAGCTATGAGTTTTCCTCCTACCACTGCTTTCATTGTGTCCCATAACTTTTCAATGTGTCTTCATTTTCATTGAATCTAAAAAGCCTTTAACTTCATTATTTCTTCTTTGACCAAGTTATCATTGAGTAGAGAGCATTGTTCAGCTTCCATGTATATGTGTGCTTTCCCTTGTTTTTCTTGGTATTGAAGACCAATCTTAGTCCGTGGTTATCTGATAGGATTCATGGGATTATTTCTATCTTCTTGTATCTGTTGAGGCCTGTTTTTGCCCAATTGTATGGTTAATTTTGGAGAAGGTACCATGAGATGCTGAGAAGAAGGTGTATTCTTTTGTTTTAGGATGAAATGTTCAATAAATATCTGTTAGATCCATTTGGTTAATAACTTTTGTTAGTTTCACTGTGTCTCTGTTTAGTTTCTGCGTCCATGATCTGACTATTGCTGAGAGTGGGGTGTTGAAGTTTCCTACTATTATTGCGTGGGGTGCGTTGTGTGCTTTGATCTTTAGTAAAGTTTCTTTTATAAAATTGGGTCCCTATGCACTTGGAGCATAGATGTTCAGAGTTGAGTTCAGCTTGGTAGATTTTTCCTTTGATCAATATGAAGTGTCCTTCTTTATCTTTTTTGATAACTTTAGGTTGGAAGTTGATTTAATTCAATATTAGAATGGATGCTCCAGCTTGTTTCTTGGGACCATTTGCTTGGAAAATTGTTTCCCATCGTTTTACTCTCAGGTTGGGTCTGTCTTTGTCACTGAGGTGGGTTTCCTGCATGCTGCAAAATGCTGAGTCTTGTTTACATATCCAGTCTGTTAGTCTATGTCTTTTGGGGAAATTTATTTCGTTGATATGAAGAGATATTAAGGAAAAGTGATTGTGAATTCCTGTTATTTTTGTTGTTACAGGTGGAATTATATTTGTGTGGCTATCTTCTTTTGAGTTTGTTGAAATATTATTTTCTTGCCTTTTCTAGGGTGTAGTTTTCCCTCCTTGTGTTGGCATTTTCCATCTATTATCCTTTATAGGGCTGTATTTATGGAAAGATAATGTGTAAATTTGGTTTTGTCATGGAATAACTTGGTTTCTCCATCTACAGTAATTGAGAGTTTTGTTGGGTAAAGTAGGCTGGGCTGGCATTTGTGTCCTATTATTATTATTATTATTATTATTATTATTATTATTATCTTAATGTTAGATTTTGCATTTTATTTTTTCCAATTTTTATTAGGTATTTACTTCATTTACATTGTAAATGCTATACCCAAAGTCCTCTATACCCTCCCCCCTCCACTCCCCTACCCACCCACTCCCCCTTCTGGGCCCTGGTTTTCCCCTGTACTGGAACATATAAAGTTTGGAAGACCAAGGGGCCTCTCTTCCCAATGATGGCTGACTAGACCATCTTCTGCTACATATGCAGCTAGAGACATGAGCTCTAGGGGTGCTGGTTAGTTCATATTGTTGTTC
>NW_018392045.1:0-5370 GCF_900095145.1 Mus pahari | reverse complement strand
ACCAGAACCAGACACGGGTTCCTTCCCAGAAGCTGTGACTCTTCTCTAGTCCACCCTTTCCCCGGCAGAGCACTGGAACCAAGATTGCTCACCTTCCGGTTCAGACCTGGAGCCTTCTGGGTAGACACCCCTCCTCGGGCGGGGAAAGGCACTGGATCCTGTTTTCTTTCTTATATTGCCACTACTGAAAAAAGTTTTTCAGAGCTTGATCAGGAAATTGTCTTGCTCTCTTTCTTGTTCCTTCCACACTCACTCACTCTCTCTCTTTCCTGACCTAGGTCTCTCCTGATTATCCCTGCAATTCAGGGCAAACTGGCACTCAGCGTGGTGCCTCTGGGTCTGGGGTCTAAGAGAGACCACTTTTTGCACTGAGCCACTGCTTCGTCGGGAAGTGAGTGAAGGTTTGCATTGGGTTGCCTCTTCATTATGGGGTAAGTGAAGACTCACACAGAGATTGCCACAGTGTCACCTGCACTGTGAGAGTGATCTGAGAAAGGCCATGAGAGTGGCTAGACTATGGGACAAGCATTAAGTAATCATGAATTGTTTTTAAGGGGTCTCAAGGAATTTCTCAAGACATGAGGACCATGGGTTAAGAAGACTCTATGCCCCAGTACAGGGGAATGCCAGGGCCAGGAATTGGAAGTGGGTGGGGAGCACGGCAGTGGGAGGGTATAGGGGACTTTTTGAGAAGAGACTAGGAAAGGAGGTAACATCTGAAATGTAAATGAAGAAAATAATAAAAAATTATAGGTGGAAAAAAAGTAGAAAGATCTTGTAAAAAAGGGAATCAAGTGTAGCTGGGGAGATTTCTCAGTCATTGAAGTGTTTAATGCAGGTATGCAGAACGGAGCCTGGATTGCATGCTCCTCGTTTCATTTAAAAAAAGAAATGAAAGAAAAAAAATTCCAAGTACAGCAGTAATCTGGAATATCAGCAGCAGGGAGGTAGAGAAAGGAGGATCTCTGGGACTGCCTATCAGCCAATGTAACTGAAGAGTGAGCTCCAGGTTCATGAGAGACTTTTCTTATCATCATCATCATCATCATCATCGTCATCATCATCATCATCATCATTATTATTATCATCATCATGTTGTCCAGAAGGTACCCACTAAACAAATAAAGATAGTTAAAAAAATTGAATAACCAGGAGCTGGTGGCACAGGACTTTAATCCAGCACACCTGAGGCTACCTCCGACCTATTATTTACTGCCACTTCCAAGACTGCTAGCACACCACACAGAACGGCAGTCTGAAAAAACAGTAAAAAGACCAAACAGCCCCACCACAAAACTATTTATTTATCTATGTATTTATTTATTATTTATTATTTATTTATTTATGAAGAAGGCTGGAGAGATAACTCAGTGGTCAAGAGTGTTTGCTACTCTTACAGAGGTGGCTAACAATCTCCTATAACTCAAGCCTAAGATGATGTGATGACCCTCCTCTATTTTCTGGGGACACTGAATTCCCATGAACTCATGCCCACTCCAACACATACAAACATATACACAAATAATTAATAAAAAAAATTTAAAAAAGGGATCAGGGGCAGGTAGACTGTGCCACCATACAGAAGAACTGGCAACACTGAAACAGGTTTAATACACTGGTAGATCTCATAATTGAGGAAAATAGCTGTAACCCAGTTCTTAGCCAGGCTGTACCTGTGCTGGGACACATGACCATGACATCCCATTAGGAGCACCATAACTACCAGTCATGCAGGACAACACCTGAAGTCCTTCCCCTGGAAAATAAAGCATCCCTAATATTTTAGACTGAGCCAATGGGAAGCATCTACCCCTGGATCCCAATCCATTCCAAAAATATATGTATAGGGTCCCTGTTCACAAGGAACAAAGTGCACAAGCTATTTCACCAAGAATTATCTGTGGGCGCCTGTCTTACTGAGCTGAAACACTCCGGGGAAGAGTTTTCTCTCCCAAAACATGCATCCCTGGATCTGCCCAGCAGGCTGGCTACAGCTGCTTACTGCTGTGGCTACAGGATGCCTTTTATGGTTGACTAGTTGATCACAGCCACCTCCCACCATTTCCCTTGTGGCTCTGGCTAAGAATTCTAACCACCCTCCACCATTAGCTCTGGAGCTGCAAAGGAAGCAGAGATCTGGAGGACACCAGTATTGCCCCAGCTTCCCCTCAGAGAACTGTAACATTTTAGCCATTTTTACAGGGCCAGAGGCCCACAGAATCTCTTGTCCCAGCCAGATTTGAGATCCTCCAATTGCTTCCTGTTTCTACCAAGCAGCTGGCTGGCTGTGCTCTGTTATCTCAGTGGTGAGGCAGAAATGCAGACTGAAAAAATTAATTTTCTTTTAAAAAGTTAGAGAATAATTGAGGAAGACATTCAACATTGATCTCTGACCTCCAAACTCATAGTCACACATGAACATAGACACAAAGCAACACACACACACACACACACACACACACACACTGAGACACACAGAAGCACAAATAAATTAAGTTCCACAAAGCTTACAGGATTATCTTAAGGATATTTTATTTTCATTGATATTGAGGGATCTCAAATTTATTACAATTTATTTGAACAAAAGAAATGTTAATTCCATGAACATGTTACCATGAAACATGGCAAGGAAACTTTAGTGCTTCAGAGACTGTAAAAACAATGTAGCCATGTCTCTACTCAGGATCCTTAGCAAGAATCTTATATACATTTGATGTGACATATAAGAGTCTGTTCTCCACATCCTAAAAAACAAGCAGTGACATAACAAAGGATGAGACTGTTGGTAATGGGATTTTCCCTAAGATCTCATTCTAGGTTCTTGCTGATTTATGTGGTATGGAGGTTTGAGGGAGAATCTCTCCCTTAGATTTGTATATTTAAATATGTGGTCTCCCATTGTGATGCTGTTAAGGGATGTTATAGGCAGGTGCAGCCTTGCTGGAAGAAGTATATCATTGTGGTGGAATTTAAGGTCTCACAACCTTGCCTAACTTCCAGTTTGGTCTTCCTGTTCCACGCTTGCATTTGAAACTGTGCCAAGGCATCTTCCTTCTTCTGCTGATGCCCCTTTCTGCCATTATGGACTTTTATGCCTGGGAAACCATGAGTCCATATAAATACTACATAGGTTGCTTGTCATCATAGTGTTTTTATCACAGCAACAGAAAAGTAACTCATACAAGCTAAGACCCTCATATGTCCATTAGAGTTCATGAGCATGACTGCACATGCCTGCAATCCCAACACTCTCCTGAGGCTGGGGCAGGAGGATCAAGTTGTAGGCAAGCCTGAGTTATAGAGCAAACTCCTACACAGAACTCAAAACAAAATACAACACGTCAATGGTGAGATGGTTTGTAAGCAGGAGTGTTCTCACAGCACTACCTATCAAACCCCTCAGGAAATCTCTCAGGGAAAAAGCTGGCATCTTACCTCCATAATGTCCTTGTCAATGTCTAGAGAATGGACACAAACTCCAGGTTTTTCCATTTGAAGCATCATTTTCCTGTCATCCATACTTAATGTTATCCCCACTTAACAAAATGAATGATAGAAATTCATAAATCAAAACATTACATTTATAAGGTTTATTTAACAATTTTTTTATTTATGGGTATAGGTACTCTTCGTGGGCTCTTTCTGCTTCCACCCCTTTTATACCCTTTCATCCCCCTAACACCAGATATGAGAGAAAAAAAGGGTAGAGTGGGAAAAGGACAGCATTATTGTTAGACTACTTCCTGTTGATTTAGGGATGTTTAGTTCCTTAGAGACATTTTGAACCCCACCATCAAGATATCTAATTTTGTATTCTTTCACTTTTGCACTGGAACTTGACAGCAGCTACCAACAGCTACTAATAATGACAACCAATTCTGAATGCCTTGTTTTTTCCCATTCATTTATTAATTCACTTTTTATAACCTGTTACTGCCCCCCAAATATTATAAAAATGTTCTAACTCCATTTTCTTCTCTGCTTCTCCTTCTCAGAGGAGAAGCTACCCCCCCCCATTGCCCCACTGAGGCACATCAAGTCTCTGCAAAGCTTAGTATTTGCATTACCTGAATAATGTCCCAAGAATCCAGAACAGGACAAAATACCTGAAGTACTCTGCAAAGGTAAATATGACGGCCCTGATAGAACAAGAAGTAAATCACAGTCAGTTTCTATGGACAATCTGAATCAACCTGGTATAAAAATGAAAATATATCCCCAGAACATTTCTGTGCTTTTCAAACAAAAAAATTCTCACTATATATGGATAGTTTTCCTTCATATATGTCTGTGCACGGTTGTATACAGTAATCACAGAGGCCACAAGAGCATCTCAGGTCACCTGGAACTGGAGGTAGAAACAGTTATAAGCTGCTATGCATTACTGGGAACTGAACCAATGTCCTCACTTTACTTGATGACTAAACTATCTGGCTAGCTCCACCGACAGCAATTCATAAAATTCTGCATTACAAGACAGTATAATAGGAGGCACTAATTTGTATTTACACTCTTAAGAAAATATTAAAAGTCCTTGATTCTTATAATGAAACCACTGTTTCTATAAGAACATAAATATTGTAGGCACAATAAAATATCCGGAGTTCATAATATAAAATGGCCTGGAGCAGAGGGAGGAAACATTTTTTGGTATTTCTGATGGATCAGCACATATAATGAATGCCACAGTGCCAGTGTTTGGTGTTTAGTACCAAGGCTCTGGTGGAGTGGAAGGTGCAAAGACTACCAGGACAACTCAATTCACTTCACTCTTGATTTTGAATTAATGTTTGTTCATGGTGTGTCCAGAATATTGTTGCCATAGTTTCCTCAAGCCCTACATTCAGTCTGATAACCTCCCATGGGGTCATACAGGGGTCAAATGCTTCCCCCTCTAGCTTCTTTGGGCACTGAATGTACATGATGGACAAATATACATATATGTCATGCCTAGAGTGGTCCTGGCGGGGACAGAGTGACATGGTTCTTTCTCTTGGAAAAGGACCCTGTTATGAACCTTCATGAGAGTCTATGGCTGCTGTGGTCATAAGGCTTGTTTGTGTAATAATGTAAATATTTTTCTTGACCTATTACCAGTGGAGGACTCTTTATTTCTGAGGATGTCCTCCTTTGACTTCATGATAATTAAAAACAACACAAGTCCAGTTGTTGAGGATGTGGATATGTCTCAGCAAAATACTGGGTCCTTCAGGATAGCCCTTAAGGCTATGTGTCAGAGACCAGGTTGAGAAAGCCCAGGCATCTTACATCTCGGGCATCCCACAGCCCAGGTGTTTTCACAGTATGCAGCTAAGAGCCACATAGTTCTTTGTCAAGAGCCCTTCCCCCTCTCCCTCTGCAAGGCCACTC
>NW_018392044.1:2292-5300 GCF_900095145.1 Mus pahari | reverse complement strand
GCATATGTAGCAGAAGATGGCCTAGTCGGCCATCATTGGAAAGATGATGCAAACTTTATATGCCCCAGTACAGGTGAATGCCAGGGCCAAGAAGTGGGAGTGGGTGGGTAGGGGAGCAGGGGTGGGGGGAGGGTATAGGGAACTTTCGGGATAACATTTGAAATGTAAATAAAGAAAATATCTAATAAAAAAAAACAGTAAAAAAAAAAAAAAGAGCCAGTTTTATACTTCCAGGAAGAACTTTCCATCGTGGGACATACCACACCATGTCCCTTCATCTACTTGAGTCACTGTCTGCAGCTGTCAGTCCATTGGACGGTTATCTTCTATCTTAAGGAGAGCAAATGTGGTTCTAAATATGTTATCAGGCACAGGAGATGAGGGCAATAATGGTTTTTGATGTAAAGGATCAAGCATGAGCCCTTGGGTCATCCTGCCAAAAGAGCTCAAAGAACATGTCCAGAAACAAAAAGTGCCCAGCGGTAGAAGTGCCAGCACTCCACAGGACCCACCAGACACCTGTCTGTTTAGAGAAAGAGAGGAAACTTTATTGACAAGGAGTCTCTCCAAATTTCCAAACCAAGGCTTGAATAAAACTCCTTGCTCCAATCCTGAACGTTTCATCTGTTAGTGGAGAGACAGTGGGGAACAGAACCTTCATGGTCCAGCAACAAAGCCCTTTTCAGGTTCTTTCCTGTTTCCTGAGGTGTTGCTGAGGAAGGAGGGTCTATCCCTGCCCCTTAGGACTAGGAGCTTGTGGAGGAGCTCGGAGGCTCTCCTCGGGAGTTGGGGCTGGGGCACCTCAGCTACCAAGCTGGGACCATAACACCCTTTTGGCTTCAGAAATTCAGAGCCCTGCCAATGGGCTCCTGGAGAAAGGAAAAAAAAAAATCTCTGGGGCAGGACTTAAGCTTTCTGGTCGACCTGATCAAGCCACCACCAACCCTACCCTACCTCTGCCCTGTAGAACTTTCGGTACAACCTCCTAGATAGAGACCATCCTTAAACACAGTGCCACCTCCGGGGACACACATGCCTGCTTGCCTGGTCTCCTGTCACCCTGGCCGGCTCTTCCCAGTCCTTTGTCTTTTGTCATCAATGGGGAGCTGGAACATTGCAGAAACTTGTCACCACTAGGTGTCACACTCACGCACTCTGTCTCTTGGTAGGGTCCTCCCTAGCTCAGGGGGACACTCAACCACGCACAATGGAGCAGAGTACTCACCACTTCTCCCGAGTGGCACAGACAGTCCCCGTTGTTCACCCGCCACCCCCCTCCCCAACACAGTAAACGTGATCTGGACTCAGGCCGACCCCCTCAGGCACCAAAAAACCCGAAAGTATGACAGGGAGCTGTGAAAACAGGCGAAATCATTCTCCAAGTGAAAGTAAGTGACAGTAAGTGAAAGTAAGGAAGGGAGGGAGGAAGGGCAAAAGTATTGAGGGCAAATTGTCTTGAGTACACAGGTCAAGAATTAGAAAAAAATTTAAAGAAATCAAACACAAGCCCACTAGACAGCAAGTAACAGCACTCACAGCTAAAATATAAAAGACACACACACACACACACACACACACACACACACAGTCATGAAATCCAACATGCCTTCATGATCAAAGTTCTATAGTCAATAAGGGCTAGAAGAAACATATGTCTGTAAAAGAAAAGCCAGAACCTTTTTGGCTTTGTTTTATTTTGCCTCAAGATAGGGTTTCTCTTGGTGTGGCTCCAGCAGCCCTGAAACTTGCTCTATAGGCTTGGGTAACTTCAGACTCACAGAGGTCTGCTTTGCCTGCCTCTGCCACCCACACAGCCAGACAAAAGCTAGAGTCTTTTTTTCTTCTCATTTGTTTGTTTTTCAATATATCTGTGTGCTCTATCTGCTGCCTATATGCCTGCATGCCAGAAGAGGGCACCAAAACCTAGGAGGACCCACCATATGGCTCCTAAGAATGGAGGGTTTTTTAATATTAAAAAAAAGGGGGGGGAATTCTAATCACATAGAGGGTAGATATCTGCCCGGCTCTTCTAGTGCCGTTTAAGGCTAATAAAACGAATAAACTAATAAAAAAGTGTGTGTGTGTGTGTGTGTGTGTGTGTGTGTGTGTGTTTATCTAAAAACAGAATAATCAAGGCAGGGTAAGGAGCCCAGTTTGGGATTAAACATTTCGACAACATAACTGTGTGTTGTTTTCCTTTCACATAAGTGGGGTGGGGGGTAGGGTTCCTCAGACATAAATCTGAAGGAGTACAATGGATCATTTGGGAGGGGCGGTGGTAGGGTGGGGGTGGGGGGACGGGGCAGACTCCAGACAGAGAAATTTTTCTCTAAGTCCTGGAGCACAGCCTGTCTCTCTCTGCCCTGTAGGGACTGTTAGATGAAAGTTATGCACTTCCACGTCCATCTTCCCTTTTCTCTCTTGAACCCCTGTAAGGTACTGTGCCTGCAAGTCTGTTTGTTTCTACTTCCTTGTTCTGTCACTGGGTTGCACATTGACCTCACTAAGATGGAAGGTGACATGTGGCTGGCAGCCATCTTGTCTGCTGACTGACCTCACCAAGATGGAGGTGGCTGGCCATCATGTGACCTACTGGTCCAGGTCACTTCTGTTTCTCCCTTTCTTTCCCAGCCTCTAGGGGAACAGAACTTAATTAAACCCAGTGCAGAATGGTGAGGAGGCACAGAAAAGCCACCAGAACTCAGCCACAGCCACAGCCACATGCTTTTCTCCTGCTTTTTGTCTATTTCTTTTAAGTGTCAAGGAATCAAACATTTTAATTTTTTTGTTATTTTTTAATTAAAACACATAATGAAAAATAAATATAATCAGTCATCCTGGAACTCCTTCTGTATGCCAGGCACACTTAATTAGTTAGTTGGTTGGTTGACCAGTCAAAATAGGTAAAAATTTATATCAACATAAATATCATTCACTAAGAAACACTGTCTGAAGAAAGAAAGAAAGAAAGAAAGAAAGAAAGAAAGAAAGAAAGAAAGAAAGAAAGA
>NW_018392043.1:0-6368 GCF_900095145.1 Mus pahari | reverse complement strand
TGTCCCTGTCTGTTTGTCATCCCACATTTGCCGAATCCTCGCTCAGCTGCAACCAGAGACCCATTCCCCGCAGATCAGGGACCCCAGAAAAGTCTGTCTGCGGCATATATATATATATATATATATATTAAGGTTAATCACACACACACACATATATATATCATATATATTTAATTTTTTGTTTTGTTTTTTGTTTTGTTTTTCAAGACAGGGTTTCTCTTTGTAGCCCTGGCTGTCCTGGAACTCACTCTGTAGACCAAGCTGGCCTCGAACTCAGAAATCCACCAGCCTCTGCCTCCCAAGTGCTGGGATTAAAGGTGTGCGCCACCACTGCCCTGCTAAAATTAAAGGTTTAAGTATTAGTGTTAAACTGAGTTTGCCCACTCTGAGGTTTGAACTCAAGACCTTCAGATTATGAGACTGACACAATGTTTACTACACTAAGGAGGCACCCGTAGTAATTTTTAATGTTAATTAAGTATACTATAGGTCATACTTCATAAATATGAAATACTTAATGAGGCTATGAGCACAAGGACATCTTGGAAGTGACCAGAAATCCTGAGGTTGTTGGCTCCCACTTGAAAAAACTCCAATGTGAGGGATGGCTAATGGTGGGAGTGGCTGTCAACTAATTACTACCAACTATATCATGCTGTCAGTTCTAATGGCTGTCAATGTGCCTGCACTGGCTATTTCTCAACTCATAATTTCCTGACACTAAGCATCCTTGAGCTGAGTCACAGAGCCCCCACACTGCCGTGCTAGACATGTGGTAGATGCTTGCCTAGTGAAACCTTTCCTCTTATTCTTTCAGCCACATCTTTTAAATCTCATCTTCTGAGAAAAGACTTAGGCATTTGACAGGCACAGACAGAAAGGAGGAAGGGCAGTGGTGGCTGCCAGTAGAGAATAGGCCTATTATTGATGATAGGAGTGGTGTGGGGCTTGGTCATTTCTGTTCTTCCTGAGGATGCTATTTTAAAGAAAACTGTTCCTCATGACTGAAGCAGAATTTCATACATAAGACATAGGCCAGCAGCCATGTATCAGTGACATGTGATGACGTACCTCTACACATAGGAATGGGGAGTTCACAGATTGTGGATGTGGTAGAAGAGACTGTTGGTGAGTAGTGGGTGTGAGAATCACAGTCTCTTGTTTTCACCAGGATTTCTATTTCTATTTTTCTTCCATGGTACTGAAAGGCTCATTGTCAGTGCTTTATTTCCTCTTTGTTGAAGTTTATGTTTTTTTTCCTGTTGACCTTGTCAAATACGGTGCAGCATTCCTAGAGAGGTCTATTTTCTAGTGTTACCTTGGGTCCAGGACACCTTTAAATATTTTTTTTTTTTTAAGATTTATTTATTTATTATAGGTAAGTACACTGTAGCTGTCTTCAGACACTCCAGAAGAGGGAGTCAGATCTTGTTAAGGATGATTGTGAGCCACCATGTGGTTGCCGGGATTTGAACTCTGCACCTTTGAAAGAGCAGTCGAGTGCTCTTACCTGCTGAGCCATCTCACCAGCCCTGTGTCCAGGACACCTTAAGTCGAACACAAGTGGAAGACAGCATTGAGATGATGATGAAAGACTAACTCTAAGAAAGGTGCTATAATGTGTAGTCAATTTCCTTTAATCAAATGTTCATGTGTGATGCTTATTTTATTAGAAAAAAATATAAGAACTTTATAAATAATTTAATTTAATGGTTATATAATGTACATATATAAATACATTTTGAAAATACAATATTTAAAATAAAAATTAAATTTAAAAAAGTTTTCACGGGCTGGAGAGATGGCTCAGTGTTTGAGAGCACCAACTGCCCTTCCAAAGGTCCCGAGTTCAAATCCCAGCAGCAACATGTTGGCTCACAACCATCTGTAATGAGATCTGACGCCCTCTTCTGGTGCATCTGAGGACAGCTACAGTGTACTTAGATATAATAATAAGTCTTTTTAAAAAAAGTTTTCAGTCTTTAAAAGAAAAATAGTTTCTGGGTGAGTATTTGAAGCACATGTGATAAGCACTCTAGCTGGAGGATAGGATGTGCAAACTTGCTCATTTACGTGCATTTTGCATGACTGTCCTCCCAGACAAAAGGGAATACTGTGATCTGTACTGTAGGTTAGGTGCTAATACAGCATCTAGGTAACATGCCATCGTCTTCAAATAGCCATAGAGCCTTTTGCCATCTCAAATAAGTTTCACCTACCTTCTTAGGAAGGGAAAACAAGAATTCTCCCTTTTGGGGGCAAGGGTTTTGCATTTTTATACTCTTTTATTATTATTAAAGATTTATTCCTTTATTCTGTTCAGTGTTCTACCTGCACGCCAGAAGAGGGCACCAAGATCACATTACAAATACTTGTGCGGCACCATAGGCTTGCTGAGAATTGAATTCAGGACCTCTGGAAGCACAGTCAGTCNATTCAAACTCTAAGCCATCTCTCCAGTGCATTTTTACTCTTAAGATAATTTCACAGTATCACCATAATCATACTTTAGTTAATTAAATTTAATTTTCTGAAAATGAACAAATTTGTAGTAGATCAATATGACTAGAAGGAAGACATATGCATTGCACTTGACAACAGTTTTCNATAGCAGACTCTGTTAACTGTGAATGTGTGCATCTGAAAGCTGCTCTCTTAATTTGCTGATGCAAATAATTGCTGAGCACACTCCAGAGAAATAACACTTTTTTTCTGGTTTTTTTGAGACAGGGTTTCTCTGTGTAGCCCTGGCAGTCCTGGAACTCACTTTGTAGACCAGGCTGGCCTTGAACTCAGAAATGCGCCTGCCTCTGCCTCCTGGGTGCTAGGATTAAAGGCATGCGCCACCACGTCCGGGAAAATAACACTTTTTAATTTAATGTTTGCTAGTGCAAATTTCAGGAAATACCACATTGAATGGATAGTTTCACTGTATAATGTGCTTCCTGGGAGATAGATGGTCAGTAGGAGATAGTGAGCAGCCACAACAATGTAGTGGAGTTAAACTACACTCAATGCATGTAGAACTGTGTAGTACCAGCACAGAGCACAGTCAAATCCTCCTTACACTGTAAATCACTTTAGATGTCTTACATATTCAATACAATGTTGATTCTAGGAAAACATATTGAATAGTTAGGAAATCTTGATCTCTGTATGCTCATTGAAGACCAGAATTAATTACAAGCGCATCAGAAAACATTACCAAGGAGAAACAGTGCAAGACCTCAGAGACCAATCATAGTTCATGCTTTGCATGATGTAGAAGAACTCAGGAAGGAAACCTTTAAGGAAAACCCACAAGATGTTCCTTTCCCTGCCGATCAGTAACATAGCCAAATGCACTCTGGTCACTGTGTGTTCTTCCCATGAGCCTTCCAAATTCTGAAGAAACTTGGAATTAAATATTTCAAAAACAAATATTTACATAACAGGGCTATTTCTGGAATTACGTCAATGTGTCAGCAGCAGATACCATGTTCTGACGCTCTTTGGACGGTGATGATGGTCTAGAAAGACTGCCATGTTAAAGAAACTCATCACTACTCTAGCCAATATGTGTTTGGGTTTAAAGCAACACTAGTGTTTAAATAAAATAAGCACTACCTGAAGGTAAACGGAAGCACCTTGGAACCCTCTTGTACACCTCCTATCACAATGGGGTTGATTGTCTCAGGCCAAGGATCATTGAATCTGTCAGAGCATCTCCTGTAGTCCTTNTCTGGCTTGAGGTCTTTACTGTGCTTTAATGTCTAGGCCCTCTAGTCCCATTTTGGTGCCTCTTATTTGTCTCAAATCAAACAGGCAGCTTTATAATTATGCCTAAGCTTTACTCTGTATCCCTACACTAGTGGGCTTCCAAGAGCTAAGAGAAGTNGAGGCATGACTGTACTCTCTGAGTTTATTCCTCAATATTGCCATCACCTTAGCAATTTTCCAAAGATCAGACAGTTATTTTCTAGCTNGGGGTTCCTCATCCATGGATTACTGCTTGAAAAACATGGGCATGATATACACAAATATAATCTCACCCTTCAAGAGGTAGAGGTAGGAGGATTTTTAATTCAAGACTACTCTGGAATACATGTGAGATTCTACCTTAATACATCACTGTCCTCATGGGGAAGAAAAAAGAAATGGCAAGGAAAAGGAGATGTAGAAGAATATAGATGAGGAAAAATTGAAGGGGAGAAGAGGAGATGGAAGAGACTATTTAAACATGTTATGTCTCTTATCAAACATGCAGAGAACTATCTGCTTGTCAGTTTCTCTCCAGTGTGGTATCTTTTATGCTGTTTGTCTTAATTTGGGTTTTATTGCTGTGAAAAGACACTATGACCAAGGCAACTCTTATAAAGAACATTTAATTGAGAGGAGTGTATAGATGCAAAGGTTCAGTCTGTTATTATCAAGGTGGGAAAAAAATGCCAGTGTCTAAGCAGACATGGTGCTGGAGGAGACAAGAATTCGACATCTTGATCAGAAGGCAGCCAGAAGACTCTTCTGCCCTGGGTGGAGCTTCAGCATAGGATCTCAGAGTCCAAGCCCACAGTGACAGACTTTCTCGAATGCCATATCTACTCCAGAAAGGCCATACTCCCTAATACTGTCACTTGCCATGGGCCAAGAACATTTAAACCACCACACCTTTTAAGATTACATTGTTTATATTCATAGGGTTACTTTTGGTATGTGTTCTTTTATGTAGTTGGAGATGACTTAATTNTAAATAGGCTTTACCACATTGNCTATATTTTTAAGTTTTCTCTCCAGTATGAATTCTTTCATGTTTTCGAAGTGNAGCATGAGAAANAAAGGATTTACTACANTGCTTACATTCATAGGGTTTCTCTCCAGTATGTATTCTTTTATGTACTTGGAAATAATTTTGATATGCAAAGGATTTGCCACATTGATTACACTCATAGGGCTTCTCTCCACTATGTGTTCTTTTATGTACTTGGAAAGTTCTATGATAGGCAAAGGCTTTACCACACTGATTACATTTGTAAGGTTTCTCTCCAGTATGTATTTTTTTATGTACTTGGAAATTATTTTTATTTGCAAAGGCTTTACTACATTGATCACACTTGTAAGGTTTCTCTCCAGTATGTGTTTTTTTATGTTCTTGGAAATGACTTTGAGATGCAAAGGCTTTACCACATTGGTCACACTTGTAAGGTTTCTCTCCAGTATGAATTCTTTCATGTTTTTGAAGTTGACCATGGGAGACAAAGGATTTACTACATTGCTTACATTCATAAGGTTTCACTCCAGTATGTGTTGCTTTATGTGTACGGAGACTGGCGTTACATCCAAAAGCTTTACCACATTGATCACATTTGTAAGGTTTCTCTCCAGTATGTATTCTTTTATGTACTTGGACATTACCTTGATATGCGAAGGCTTTACCACATTGATCACATTTGTAAGGTTTCTCTCCTGTATGTGTTATTTTATGCACTTTGAGACGCCTGTGTCGTACAAAGGCTTTACCACATTCATTACATTTGTAAGGTTTCTCTCCAGTATGTATTGTTTTATGTACTTTTAAATAACTTTCATATGCAAAGGATTTACCACATTGATCACATTTGTAAGGTTTCTCTCCAGTATGTATTCTTCTTCTATGTTCTTGGAGATGAGGACGATGTGCAAAGGCTTTACCACATTGATTACATTCATAGGGTTTCTCTCCAGTATGTGTTCTTTTATGTACTTGGAGGTTACAACGGAATGCAAAGGCTTTACCACATTGATCACATTTGTAAGGTTTCTCTCCAGTATGTACAATCATATGCATTTTGAGATGATAGTGTCGTGTAAAAGCTTTACCACATTGATTACATTCATACGGTTTCTCTCCAGTATGTGTTCTTTTATGTCTTTGTAAAACACTGGGTCGTAAATAGGCTTTGCCACATTGATTGCATTTGTAGCTTTTCTCTCCTGTATATATTATTTTACACGTTTGGAGACTACTGTGATGAATAAAGGCTTCACCATATTGAATAACTTCATAGGGTTTCACTCCAGGATGAATTCTTTCATTCCTTTTAGGATAACTGTGACATGCAAACGCTTTACCACACTGAGTATTTTCATAGGGTTTCTCTCCAATACGACTTCTTTCATGCCTGCAAAGATAATTGGCACATGTGAAAGCTACTATATTCATTAAGCTGATAAATCTTTTGATTTGGAGGAATTAATTTTACAATTTGGTCTAATTGTAAAGAGGAGTCACATCTTAAGATTTTTATCACTTTGTTTATAATCTTTTTTTCCCCTTCATTATAGGTTGCATTGCATACCTGTAATGGTAAATTATTACATGGCTCACATTTGTAGCATCATTTTTTTTTTTT
>NW_018392042.1:18398-20681 GCF_900095145.1 Mus pahari | reverse complement strand
AGTGTCTCTGACTCCTTTGCCTTTCTTGGGACCCTTTTCTGCCTTCTGGGTTGCCTTCTCCAGCTTTGATTTGGTTATTTCTTCCATGTGTTAGTACATTCTGCTATGGTGTATTCAGTTGGTATCCCTAAGATTCCTGCTCTTTTCTGAAGGGAAATGGGGACCAGTTTATATGGAGGAGATTGGAGTGGAGGGGATTGGGTAGAATGGAGAGAAGTGTGGCTGAGGTCAGGATGTATTTAATGAGAAAAAGAACAAAGAAAAAAGAATAAAAGAAAAAAATTAAAATTCTAGAATGAAAACAAGCAAGCAATTAAACAAACAAAAGACTAAAATGTAATATTCTATTGATATAGTGTAGTAGAAAAACACCACAGTAACTAAAGGAAATTTTAATACCCAGAAAACTAGAATTGAACTTAGGGTGAAGAAGGGAAAAGTTAAATTCCTCAGAAGACGGCTTCTGGATGGGGTTGTAGTCATATAATCACACTCATTTGTCAATGCCACTGACCTGAGCAATATATATATATGTGAACTGATTCCTGAAGAAAAATGATGTTTTTATAGGTAAGTCCTTGGAATATGAGCTTAAAGCTTTCAGTTCTTTTAAGATATTTTGAGTTACTTGAAGAAAGAAAAATGAAGCAAGCAGCCTGAATAGGACTTTAAAGAGTAAAAAGACCAGAAATATTTTTAAAATATTGTATATTTATATAGTTCAAACCAATTCACAAAAACTCTAGAAAGAATATGCAAAATTAAGGTTATAAGCAAAACTACTATAAAAGAAAAGTTATCAAATTAAAACACAGTAAAGGTTTTAAATAGATCAATAATGTTAATCTTTTAAAATTTTAAGTAAATGAAGATAAAATTCTTGGAGATTAAATGAATAAAGGACAATTATCTAAAAAAGAATGAAGTTAAGAAAAGTTTCACATCAACAAAGTGGTATAATAAAAGGCAATTGACAAGCATTCAAAATCAGACTATATTTTTAAATATGTATCATATTCACAATAATGAAGACTCAATAGTATTCTTATGAAATGCAAGATAATATCAATCAAGTCTATATAAAAAATGTTGGCAGTATTATTCTAAGAAAACCCACATCTGTGACATGTATAACTAAAGGATTATTTTTTATAATTCTTCACTTTCCTGTAAAACAATTACTAAAGTATAAATTAGAAGAAAACTAAATATGAAAAATTGTTCAGTATAAATTGACTTAGGATCATATTTTAAAATTCCAAATGACATCAACAGGAATGTATATCAACACTATGATGTTGTAACTTTTTATAGATATTGATTTTAAGAATAATAAAATGAGACAAAACTCAAGACATTTACGAGGATACACAACAAAACAAAATTGACACGACATAAACATATTGGTACAAAGATTGGAGAAAAAATCAAAGCTGGATCATGCACACTATTCAAGAATTCTCTTGCGTATAACACATCACAGAGAATTCAGAGTTAATTAGCAGTTATTTAAAGTTAATATATCTATGATGTGTTTAGCTGTTTCGTTTAATGGTAAATTATAATATTATAATTTTTTTGAGTCAAATATAAAGTAATCTAAAAGCACATAGTACTATAAAATTAAGTTTGCTAAATGTTTTGTTTTATTATGGCTTAAGATTGACTAGGAGTGTTTAGGTTGTATATACTTATAAATAATCTTCACTATTCCATTATACATACTAGAAAAAATGAAACATTTTGCCACAGTTAATATAGAAGGGACAGAGAGTCATTAGTATCTTGCAATGTAAGGGCTGGTTACTTACTCATAAGGATGCATTTGGGAGGTGTCGACCAGCCATTCTCTGTACATGTAATTGTGTCCTGATCATTTGGAAGACTATAGCCACTGTGACACTGAACTTTTACAGACTGACCCTGCAAATATATTTCTTCCCAGTATGAAGAATTTCCATTCTCCACATAATGGAAAACACATTTTCCTAAGAAACATAAAAAATAAAAATTAAAATAAAAGTAAAATCTTTCATTTCTTTAAGTTAAATGTTATCTTTCCAACTGTTTAATGATCATGTGTGGCATTCAGAAATATAATTAATAACAAATGTTTAAATGAGTAGCATTTATCTTTAATTTGTAAAAATAAATACGCGAGTGACAAAGGCATTTCCATAGTCCCCAGTGTATGTGTGCATTTCATGAAGAGCTGCTCCCAAAGGACAGAAACTAGCCTTTTTGCTCACAAGTTCTTTTGTTGGTCTTATTTTTGTCATGAGA
>NW_018392042.1:16757-17853 GCF_900095145.1 Mus pahari | reverse complement strand
CATTGGTTTGTGAGGATGTCATTTCATAGGAAATCAAGTTATGGCTGATACCCCAACAGAGAAGAGGATTAGAGACATTTGTTAATATCCAATAAGATAACTGTTTATTTATAATTTTCAAGGAAACTAAAATATAGTATGAATATGGAATCATACAGAGCTTTTCTCATACCTTTAATTGAAATTCTGTACTGTTCATTATATTGTTTATATGTAACATATGATTACTTTTATTATATATGTAATAATTTGTGATTATTCATAATTTTTAAGTAAAGTTGGCACAGAAATTCAGGGAGTGGATAACCAATGACAGATACAGCTTAAAACCCATGCCATGAGAGTTGCATTCACCCCTGTCACTGACTGGAGGACCAGAAAACAGAGGCTATATGGTCCAGAGACCTAGAATAGATCCAAACATGACTGGCAAAGAAAAAAGTCAATACAATAATGCCTAATGATACTCTGCTATACTCATAGACTGGTACCCAGCCTAGTCATCATCAGAAAGGCCTCACCCAGCAACAAATGGAAACAGATGCAGAGACCCACAGCCAAACAAGTATAGGATTTTTGACAACATTGAGAACCCCAAGATTGTGTTTTTTACAGGAAAAATCTGTTTTCTAGTGTGGTGTACCTCAGCCTCAATGTATACCTTTAATCCATCTGGCTGTAATACAGACAAGCCCTTACTACACACCTTTAATCAAAAACAATGTTAGTTTGTAGAAGGAAGCACTCATGTTTGAAAGAAATGTTAAATTGAGTCTCAGACAACTTGATAAATCAGAGAAAGATTTGACAGAATAGGATATGCCCAACTCTCATGAGAACAGAGAGAAAAAAGAGGCTACTTAAGAGAAAGCAGCAAGAGTAAGAGGATGGGGGACAATTTAACTGGGACAGGTTGCAGAGACAGAACAATCTAGTCACAACTGAAGTTGGGAGGAGCCAGCAAATGAGAAGGGGCCAGAGGATTAGATCACATTGCCAGAGTTAATTTGATGCCAAGCAGAGCACAAAGTCAAAGGCTCAGAGAGAAACCAGATTGATTCAATCAGTTTACAGAGGAGTTTAAGCCAGAACAGTT
>NW_018392042.1:5748-16437 GCF_900095145.1 Mus pahari | reverse complement strand
ACAGAGTTTGGAGAATCCTGCAGAAGATGGGGAAGAAAGATAATTAGAGCTAGAAGGATCAAGGACACCACAAGAAAACTCACAGATTCAAGTAACCTGGACGGTTGGGATTTCACTGAGATTCAACTGACAATCAGGGAGCCTGAATCTAACGTATGTCCTCTGTATATATTTTATAGTTGTATAGCTTGGTGTTTTTGTTGGATTCCTTACAGAGGAAGTGTCGTTTGTTTTTGGATTCTTTTTCCTACTTTGGGCAACCTTGTCCTCATAATGAGTTGCCTCATCCTGCCAAAATATAAGCAGAAATGCCTCATCTTACTAAAATCTGATAAGGCATAATCAGTTGATATCCCTGGGGGGCCTCCCAGTTTCTGAAGGGAAATGGAGGAGGGATGGACGGGGAGGAATGAGGTTTATGGGGTGGAGGAGTTGGGAAGCTGAGTGAAAAGAAACATCAGTTATGATGTAATATATGAGAGAATAAGTGTTGTATAAAAAAAATCCTAATGGCAAAAACAAAAACTAAATAAATAGAACCAATAAAACGTAATAAAAAAGAATTTGTAAGAGAACTAAATTTAAATTGGAAAGAATATAAAGTTCAGAGTTTCTGGGCACACTGAAATAAGTGAAGTCATTGGGTCAATGCCTTTTAAGAGGATATTGAGATCTTGGCATTCTCTGTGCCTTCTCCAATGCCATGCTTGCCTTGCTGATAATAGACTAAACCGCTGAACTCCTAAGCAAGCCTGAATTAAATGTTGTCCCTTATAAGTTTCCTTGGTCATGGTGTATCTTCACACCAACAAACACCCTAAGGTAACTACTTAAAGTAGGTGTGTCTCCTAATTTTTATGCAATTTAACATTAATTTTGAATCAGCTTCAAGTGTGTTCCTCACTTTTTTTTCCTCTTCATCATACTCTTCTTGTCATATTTTCATACGACCATTATAGTTTATGTTTTTCTATTTAGGTTTTCTTAATAATATAGCTTAACTCGGTATCTTTTTAACCTAAAGCTCTAAGGTACCAAACAACAACAATATGGCCAAGTATTTAAGAGGCCAAGCAAACAATAGAGGAAGAACTTTGTAAAACTGATTAAGAACAAAAATACTTTTGGAGATTACCCTAAGCTGCCAACAAAATTTCCTGATGATGTCTGATTAACTGTCTGTAGTTAACTGTTCAAATGTATGGTGCCTTTTACCCAAATGTACAGTTTTCTTATTTCAAATGTTTAGTAGAAACATTTAGACTGTAATACTTCAAGTTTAGTTCTCTTACATTTTTAAGTCAATTTTACAAAATGTAATCTGTAAAGGAAACAGAGGCATCAAAATATTTTTTTCAGGAGATTGTGGTAATTTCATTATTCCTGCTTGTCATTAGATAGTTTCTAATGTATGTTAGAAATGCAAATGTTCTGAGAAGTTGTTGTAAACCCCTGATCGGACTATGATCAGCTGGTAGAAAGTTAACATTTTTCATATTTTCTTATTTTCATTTGGTGTCTTATGGAGTCCAAAAATCTTGTAAAGTCAGCTGCAACAAATTGTGTATTCAGCTATATAGTGTCAAAGAGATTAAGGTGCCTTGGTTTAGAGATTGTTGTACATCAACTCAGATAAACTCTTTTTCTGATCCAAGAAAACAAAGGCAATGCTTATTACATATAGCTGAGGTACAGAGCTCAACTGCAGGTGAGCATGTAGAAGAATGCAAACTGATCCATTCTTATCTCATTATACAAAGCTCAAGTCTAAGAGGATCAAGTAACTCCACATAAAACCAACTAGATTGAAACTTATAGAGGAGAAAGTGGGGAAGAGCCTCAAATTTGTGTGCACAGGGGAAAAATTCTGAACAGAACACCAATGGCTTGTGCTGTAGGATCAAGAATTGACAAATGGGACATAATAAAATCATAAAGCTTCTGTAAGGCAAAGAATACTGTCAATAAGACAGCCAAACAACACATTGGGAAAAGATCTTCATCAACTCAAAATTTGCTCTGCCTATATATATGCAGGTATAAATGTGGAGCAGAGACTGGGGGAATGGCCAACCAATGACTGTCCAAATTGAGACCCATGCCATGTGAGAGAGACAACCCCTAGCACTTTCCATGATACTCTGCCATACTTACAGATAGAAGCCTATCTTAAATGCCTCCTTAGAGGCTGCATCCAGCAGTACATGGAAACAGGTATAAGGATCATGCCATGTGAGATCGACAACCCCTGACACTTTCAATCCTACGCTGACATGCTTACTGACAGAGTCCTAACATAAATGGCCCCTGAGAGGCTGCATCCGGCAGTATATGGAATAGATACAGGGACCTGCAGTCAAGCATTAGGCAGTGGTTGGGGTGCTTGTGGAAGGCTGAGGCATAGAACTGAATGAACTGAAGAGGTCAAGGACACCACAGGAAGTCCTACAACATCTACTAACCTAAGCCCATGGTGACTCAGATACTGAACTAACAACTAAAGCATGTCAGCACTGGATCCAGTCAATCTATGCATTAGTAGCAGATGTACAGCTTAGTTTTCATGACTTCTTTCTAATTGTTTTGGTTGGCTGCCATTGTATCACCTTCCCCTAACTTGACTGACTGGTCTGGTCTCAATGCCACAGAATGCCCTTGGGCCTTTGACAACTGGATATCCCATGGTGTGGTCATACCCAAAG
This sequence comes from Mus pahari, assembly GCF_900095145.1. NCBI lineage: Eukaryota > Metazoa > Chordata > Mammalia > Rodentia > Muridae > Mus > Mus pahari. The sequence goes on along the minus strand of NW_018392042.1, from coordinate 13,735 downwards.
AGGGCTTCCTTTTCTCCTTAGAGTAGGGTAGAGGGTAATTTGGGGAGATTTATAGTTCTGGAACTCAAAAGAGATGAGGGAGGGGGGTCTTGATCAAGATTTAAGTTAATTAATTAATAAGTAAAAAGCAAACTGTTTCAGAGTCATCATGTGCCATAATTTAAGCTCTATCACAGGTATATAGTAATAAAATACATTATATTGGCATAAATACCAAAAAAGCAGACACAATTACCAATGGGATCAAATTGAAGATCCAGATGCAAATTCATATAATTATGAACACCTGGTTTTTATAAGCAATCTAAAATTAAATAATGGGAAATGGAAAGCATCTTCAAGAATGCTGTTTAAAAGATCAGGTGCTACAAAATCCCCTCCCACCCCTAGAGACTACATAACTCCCAGGAGTTCCATCATGAACAGGCTCACAGTAAGTGTCACCAGCCCAAACACCTGGCCTTACTGGGAACCTACAGATCCTTGTATACATTGGACCTATTCACCCTGCCAGAGACACATCTTCCTTCCAGTCCACAACCCTGCCCAAGGCAGACTTGGCATTCTAGCCCTCTTAATCTGCACCCTTCAGAAACAGCCTGACTGTCAGGAGGTCTGTCATAACCAGGACATCGGCCTGTCACAGGACATCGGCCATAGCCTGCATGACAGGAGGCCTTTCATATCTAGTGATACAGCAGATCACCCCTAACCAGTGAAAGCACTTGCCTCCCAGAATACCCGTTCTAATTCCCAGCTCACAGATCTGCAACTTCCTACAAGGAAGGGCAGGCACAAGGCAGAGACAGTAAGGCCAGTTAACATTAGAGATAGCCAAATGGTGATAGGCAAGCACAAGAACATAAGTAAAACAAAAAACAAACAAGCAAACAAACAAAAAAAACAAATGCCACTTGGCACCATCAGAACCCAGTTATCTCATCACAGCAAGCCCTGGATACCCTAATAAATATACCACATTTTCTGTATCCATTCCTCTGTTGAGGGACTTCTGGATTCTTTCCAGATTTTGGCTATTATAAATAAGGCTGCTATGAACACAGCAGAGCATGTGTCCTTATTACATGTTAGAACATCTTCTGTGTATATGACCAGAAGAGGTATTTCTGGATCTTCCAGTAGTACTATGTCTGATTTTCTAAAGGAACCCGCTGACTATTTTCCAGAGTGGTTGTACCAGCTTGTAATCCCACCAGCAATGGAGGAGTGTTCCTCTTTCTTCAAATCCTTGCCAGCATCTGCTGTCACCTGAATTTTTGATCTTAACCATTCTGATGGTTGTTGAGGTAGCATCTCAGGGTTGTTTTGATTTGCATTTCCTTGATGATTAAGGATGTTGTACATTTTTTTCAGGTACTTCTCAGCCATTCGATATTCCTCAGTTGAGAATTCTTTGTTTAGCTCTGTACACAAATTTTAATGGGGTTATTTTCATTTCTGGAGTCCAGCTTCTTGAGTTCTTTGTATATATTAGATATTAGTCCCTAGTCAGATTTAGGATTGCTAAAGATCCTTTTCCAATATGTTGGTGGCCCTTTTGTCTTATTGACAGTGTCTTTTGCCTTACAGAAGCTTTTCAATTTTATGAGGTCCCATTTGTCTATTCTTGATCTTACAGCACAAGCCANTGCTGTTCTGTTCAGGAATTTTTTCCCCTGTACCCATATCTATGAGGCTTTTCCCCACTTTCTCCTCTATAAGTTTTAGTGTGTCCGGTTTTATGTGGAGTTCTTTGATCTACTTAGACTTGAGCTTTGTACAAGAAGATAATAATGGATCAATTCACATTCTTCTACATGATAACTACCAGGTGAGCTAGCACCATTTGTTGAAAATACTGTCTGTTTTCCACTGGATGGTTTTAGCTCCCTTGTCAAAGATCAAGTTATCATAGGTATGTAATTTCATTTCTGGGTCTTCAATTCTATTTCATTTATCTACTTGTCTGTTGCTATACCAGTACCATGTAGTTTTTATCACAATTGCTCTGTAGTACAGCTTAAGGTCAGGCATGGTGATTCCACCAGTCTTCAAGTAAATGCAAATCAAAACGACCCTGAGATTCCAATTCACACCAGTAAGAATGGCTAAAATAAAAAACTCAGGAGATAGCAGATGCTGGTGAGGATGTGGAGAAAGAGCAACACTCCTCCATTGATAGTGGAATTGCAAGCTGGTACAACCACTTTGGAATTCGAACTGGCAGTTCTTTATAAAACTGGAACAATTTCTACATCAAGATACAGCCATACCTCTTCTGAGTATATACCCAAAAGATATTCTACCATATCACGAGGACAAGTGCTCCACTATGTTTATAACAGACTTTTTTCTAATAACCAGAATCTGAAAGCAAAAAACATGCTGAAAACAACCACTGGAAAACACCACTGGAAGAATGCTTACAGAAAATGTGCTATTTTTATGTGTTCCATTTATACAATGGAAAAATACTTAGCCTTTAAAAACCAGAACTCCATGAATTTCGCTGGCAAATTGATTGAACAAGAAAATGTCATGCTAAACAAAATATTCCAAGAGAAAACCAAAATCAAATAGTAACTATCTAACATTCCAGCCCTAGAAGGAAAAGATCCTAGAAGGAAAACTCCAACAAAAGGAAGGTACCTATAACAAAGAAAATATAAGATATTAACCATCTCACAACAAGCCAAATAGAGAGAACCGAAGCACATAAAGCCACCTACAAAACCAGATATATCAGGAACCAACAGTCATCTGTCTCAAGTATCTCTCAATACTATTGGCTTTACTCGCAGATAAAAGGACATAAGTTAACAGACTGGATATGAAAATAAGATCTAGCATTTTGCTGCATACAATAAAAACACACCTCAATAGCAAAGAAAGACACTATCTCAGTGTAAAAGGATGGTAAAAGGTCTTCCAAGCAAATTGTCCCCAAAACAAACTGGAGTTGACATCCTAATATCCCATAGAATACCAAATGATATAAAAAATGATGAAGGACATTTGATATTCATCAAAGGGAAAATCCACAAGGACAAAGTCTCACTTCTGATCATCTATTCCCCAAATGCAATGGCACAAAGATTCTTAAAAGAAGCTTTACTGAAGGAAAGATCATATAGAGATTCTCCCACCTGTATATAGATCCCTTATACAGTTTGGTGACTAACAAACCCAGACACTATTGCAGGTGCCAACAAGTGCTTGCTGACAGGAGCCTAATATAGCTGTCTCCTGAGAGCTCTGCCAGTGTCTGGCAAATAAAGAGGTGGATGCTCTCAGCCAACAGTTGTACTCAGCACAATGTCCCCAATGGACAAGCTAGAGAAACAACTAATGGAGCTGAAGGAGCTTGCAGCCCCATAGAAGGAATAAAAATATGAATTAAACCACCAACAAAAGTGTACACAAGTATGGACCCATGACTCCAAAGGCACATGTAACAGAGGATGGACTTGTTGGGCATCAATGGGAGAAGAGGCCCTTGGGCCTGAAAATGCTAGATGCCCCAGTGTAGGGGAATGGCAGGACAGGGAAGAGGGGTTGGGTTGTTTGTGAGCAGGGACAGGGGGATGGGAAATGTTGTCCCCTTTCCAGTTTTCAGAGTGAAAACTGGAAAAGGTACAACATTTGAAATGTAATGAATGAAAATACCTAATAAAAAAAGAAACTTTACTAAAGCTCAAAACACCTATTGAACCCCACACAATAATAGTGGGAGATTTCAACACTTGTCTCTCACCAATGGAAAAGTCATTGAAACAGAAACTAAACAAAGACACAGTGAAACTAGAAGAGCTTATGAACCAAATGGGTTTAACCGATATCTATAGACCATTTCACCCTAAAACAAAAGAATACACCTTTTGCTAAGCACCTCATGGTTCCTTCTCCAAAGTCAAGCTTATAATGGGTCACAAAACAACCCTCAACCAATACCAGAAGATGGAAATAATTTCATGCATCCTATCAGATCACCATGTCCTAAGGCAGCTCTCCAATAACAGCAAAAATGGCAGAAAACACACATACTCTTGGAAACTGCACAACTCTATTCCGTAGCTTGGTCAGGCAAGAAATAAAGGAAGAAACTAAAGACTTCCTGGAATTTAATAAAAATGTTGACACATCAAACCCAAACTTATGGAACACAATGGGTGTGGTGCTAAGAGGAAAATTTATAACATTAAGTGCTCTGGTAAAGAAACTGGAGAGATATTACATTCGCAACTTAAACAGCTCACCTGAAAGATCTAGAACAAAAAGAAGCAAACTCACTGAAGAGGAGTAGACAGAAGGAAAAAGTCAGATTCAGGGCTGTTATCAAACAAACAGAAACAAAGAAAACAATACAAAGAATCAACAAAATCAAAAACTGGTTCTTTGAGAAAAATCACCAAGATAGATAGACCCTTAGCCAAAACTAAAGGTCCCAGAGGCAGTATCCAAATTATCAAAATGAGAAATGTAAAGGGAGACATAACATCAGCAAATGAAGAAATTCAAAAATCATCAGATCTTACTATACTCAACAGAACTGGAAAATCTAGATGAAATGGATGGTTTTCTAGACAGATATCACATACCAAAGTGAATTCAAGAGCAGGTAAACAATCTAAACAGGCCCGTATCCCATAAGGAAAGAGAAGAAGTCATTAAAAACTTCCCAACCACAAAAAGCCCAGGGCCAGATGGATTTACTGCAGAATTCTACCATAACTTCAAACATGACATGATACCAATATTTCTTGAAATATTTCATAAAATAGAAACAGAAGGAACACTACCTAATTCTTTTATGGAAGCCATAATTACTGTGACACCTAAACCTCACAAGGACCCAAACAAAAAAAAACAAAAAAAAAGAACTTCAGACAAATCTCCCTTATGAATATAGATGCAAAAATAATAAAATTCTTTCAGATTGAATCTAAGAACATATCAAAACCTTCATTCATAATGATCAAGAAGACTTCATCCCAGCAATGTAAGGTTGTTTCAATATACAAAAATCCATGAGCATAATGTACTATATAAACAAACTCAAAGAAAAAATTCACATCATCATCTCCTTAGATACAGAAAAAGTATTTGACAAAATACCACACCCCTTCAATTTAAAAGTATTGGAAATATCAGGAATTCAAGGCCCATACCTAACCATAATAAAAGCAATTACTGCAAACCAACAGCCAAGATCAAATTAAATGGAGACATACTTGAAGCAATCTCACTAAAATGGGGGCAAGACAAGGATGCCCATTTTACCCATATCTATTCAATATAGCACACAAGGTGCTAGCTAGAACAATAAGAAAGAATTGCAAGTTTGGAAATGGAGAAGAGCCTGAGGAAAAGAAGGTCCAGTGACAGGCCCACAGTGTGATTTAGATCAAAGAGAGACCCCAATGTCTGACACTATTACTGAGGCTNTGGAGCACTCACAAAAAGGGAACTATCATGACAGACTAAAGAAGGAAATAAAGAAAATATCCTAAATGAGGTAGTCCATACCTGAAAGGGCATACGGTCTGGCTTCAGTGGGAGGGGAGGCACTTAGTCCTGTGGTAACTTGATGCCCCAGAGAAGGTTGATGCTGAAGGGGTGAGGCAGGACCCACTCACTACCTATCCCATCTGCAAAATACGCTAGGGCAATGGTGTCTCAGTGCTTATAGAAGTGACCAACCAAGGACTGATCTAAATTGAGGCCCAAACCATGAAGAGAGTCCATATTCCACAATGGGAGGATGGCCAGGAATGGGAAGTTGTTTGGCTGAGAGAAATATAGTGGTACCAAACATTGCTGACAAAAAAAAAAAGTTTTTTTTTTTTTTTTTGGTTGCTAAGAATATTCTGCAATACTCATAGATTAGTGACTAGACTAATCATCTTAGAGAGGCTTTTTCAAGTTACTGAATGGAAACAGATGCAGAGACACACAGACAAACAATAAGCAAAGATAGGGCACCCCAGAAAAAGATGAGAAGAAAGCATTGTAGGAGACAGAAGATTGGAGGACACCAGGAGAATATGGTCCACAGAATCAACTAAGCAGGGCTCATAGAGGTTACAGAGATTGAAGCTCTAGTCATGGACCCTGAGTGGGTCTGTATATACACTGTGTTTTCTTATTTTGGGCATTTGGTGGGACTCCTAACAGTGGGAATAGGAGTGTCTGTGACTCGTTTGCCTGTTCTTGGGACCCTGTTCTGCCTACTGGGTTGCCTTCTCCAGCTTTGGTATGGGGATTTCTACCAAGTGTTATTGCATTCTGCTATGGTGTATTCACTTGGTATCCCCAAGATGCCTGCTCTTTTCTGAAGGGAAATGGAGAACAGCTTATATGCAGGAGATAGGAGTACAGGGGACTGGGAAGAATGGAGAGAACTGTGGCTGAGGTCAGGATGTGTTGCATGAGAAAAGAACAAAGAAAAAAGAATAAAAGAAAAAAATTAAAATTTTAGAATGAAAACAAGCAAGCAAGGAAGCAGACAAAGAAAAGCCTAAAATGTATTATTCTATTGATATAATGTAGTAGAAACAAAACACAACTCTAACAAAATGAAATTTTAATACCTAGAACAATAGAACTGAACTTAGGCTGAAGAAGAAGGTAAAAAGTTAAATTCCTCAGAAGACTGCTTCTGGATGGGGTTGTAGTCATAGAATCACCCTCATTGTCAATGCCACTGACCTGAGCTCTATATATGTGTGATCTGTTTCCTGAAGAAAAATGATTTTTTCATAGTAAAGTCCTTGGAATATGAGAATAAAGCTTTCAGCTCATTTAAGATATTTTGAGTTACTTAAAGAAAGAAAACTAAAGCAATCAGCCTGAATAGGACTTTAAAAAGTAAAAAGACCAGAAATATTTTTAAAATATTGTATATTCATATGGTTCAAAGGAGTTCACAATAACTCTAGAAAGAATATATAAAATAAATGTTATAAGCAAAACTAGTATAAAAGAAAAGCTATCAGATAAAAAAACAGTAAAAGTTTTAAATAGAACAATAATGTTAATCTTTTAAAATTTTAAGTAAATGAAGATAAAATTCTTGGAGATTAAATAAATAAAGGACAGTTATCTAAAAAAGAATGAAGCTAAGAAAAGTTTCTCATCAGCAAAGTGGCATAATAAAAGGCAATTGACAAGCATTCAAAATAAGACTATAAATTTAAATATGTATCACATTTATAAAATGAAGACTCAATAGTATATGATAATTTCAAAAGTGTTCTTAAAATGCAAGATAATGGCAATGAAGTCTCTATAAAAAAAGTTGGCAGTATTAAGTCTAAAAAACTTCACATCTGTGACGTGTGTAACTAAAGGATAATTTTTTATAATTCTTTACTTTCCTGCAAAACAATTACTAAAGTATAAATCAGAAGAAAACTAAATATGAAATATTGTTAAGTATAAATTGACATAGGATCATATTTTAAAAATCCAAATGATATTAAAAGGAATGTATAACAGCACTATGATGTTGTAACATTTTATAGATATTTATTTTAAAAATAATAAAATGAGACAAAACTCAGACAAGTACAAGGATAGACAACAAGAAAAAATTGACACGACATAAACATATTGGTATAAAGATTGGAGTAAAACATCATAGCTGGATCATGCACACTATTCAAGAATTCTCTTGCGTACAACACATCACAGAGATTTCAGAGTTAATTAGCACTTATTTAAAGTTGATATATCTATGATGTGTTTAGCTGTTTTGTATAATGGTAAATTATAATATTATTATTGTTTAGAGTCAAATATAAAGTAAACTAAAAGCACATAGTACTATACAATTAAGTTTGCTAAATGTTTTGTTTTATTATGGCTTAAGATCGACTAGGATTGTTTAGGTTGTATATACTTACAAATAATCTTCACTATTCCCTTATACACACTGGAAACAATGAAGCCTTTTGCCACAGTTAATACAGAAGGGACAGAGAGTCAT
>NW_018392042.1:2284-4623 GCF_900095145.1 Mus pahari | reverse complement strand
GACTGTTGGACCATGTATCACAGGGTTGATGTACTCTACTCAGCCTGCTGAACAATATATTTACCAATTTTTCAACTGTTCTAAATAATATGAGCACTGCACAAGATCATCTAGTTTTACTGTCTTCAACCCCAAGATCTTCTAATTTTAACTGATGAATCTCAACTTACTATATATTCAATATGACACAAAAGATTAATTTCTGTAAACACTTGTAACACAGATTCATTGTCATTATCTACTTAACTGTTTCAGTTGTCTTTTTATAATGTATTTTTCCCCCAATACTAAAAGATTTGATGAATGTGATGAGCACTTAACATCCTTGAGGATTGAGAACTATACATTTTAAGTAGAAATGTTATGTAATGAAATTACAGAGAGATTACTCATCTTTATCATATCCAGGAAGTATCAGAAAGTTCACTGTAAAATAAATACAATACAGATGTATTCAAGCCACAGACATTGCAGTTATATTTGGGTAGATCTACATTGTGGAAACTCAAACTTAGTTGGGTTTGTGGCTCACTGTGCTACACAGATTCTTTATTTGTAATTGTAAACCTATTCAAAAGCCCAGGGCAAGAATATCATGATCTGAGTACAGAGACACACATTAATTCTGGTATTAAAATAAGTTGACTTAATACTGAACAAATAGATGGGAAAAGAAAATGAAGTCCTGTCAAAATAGTAATCAACATCCTAAATAATCAAAAAAAATGAATACTGAAAGCTGTGGGAACATAAGAGCAAGTAAAATATAAAGGCAAACCTATCAGAATACAGCTGACTTCTTAATGGAAACTCTGAAAGGAAGAAGGGCCTGGACATACTTTTAAAAGACCACAATAGCATCCCAGAATACAGTTGTCAGAAAAAATACTCAATAAACATAAAAGGAGAAAACAAGATATACCATGAGAGTGCCAAATTTAAACAATATCTATCCAGAGTTGAGCCTTACAAAAATTACTAGAAAGAAAACCCCAACCAAGGAGCTCAACTAAAACCAAGAACTAAATAAGCTCTACTCTAACACAAGAGATCATCTACATCATAGACAATAAATAATCTCACATGAGCCAAAAAACCACACACACACACACACATAAGCACACACACACACACACACACACACACACACACACCAACCACCACCACCATCAAAAACATTTCACACAAACTCAAAAGAATATACCTTTGTCTCAACACCTCACAGAACTTTCTCTAAAACAGACCATGAACTCAGTCACTAAGCTAGTCTCAATAGATACAATAAAATTGAAATAATCCCTTATATCTTCTCAGACTACAGGGATTTAGGTGAACTTCAGCAAAAACAGAAAGCACATAAACTAATGGAAACTGAACAATGTTTTTCTGAATGGCCACAGGGTAAAGGAAGAAATAAATAATTTAAGACTTCTAGCATTCAATGAAAATGAAGGCACAGAATACCAAATATATGAGACGCAATGAAAGTGGTGTCAAGGGGAAAGTGCATAGCATTAAGTGCCTTCATAAAGACAGCAGAAAGATCTCATACTAGTGGCTTAACAGCACACCAGAATCCTGTGGAAGAGAAGAAGACAGCAGAAAGTAAACTAGCTTGGAGCTAAGAAACATTATAGGACTGAAATCAATAAAATAGAAACAAAGAGAACAGTACAAAGAATCAATGAAAAAAAGGGATGATTCTTTTGGAAAATCAACAAGACAGACAAACCCTTAGCCAAACTGAGTAAAAGGCAGAGAGAATATATAAACTAATATAGTAAGTAATGAAAATGGGGACATAACCCCATGAAGTGTTTAGTGCACCAAACCAGACATAAAACCTTCAACTTAAAATTTGTCTTGCCAGTATGATGTGCCAGGGTAAAGTTGGCACAGGAATTCAGGGAGTGGATAATCAATGACAGATACAGCTTGGAACCCATGCCATGAGAGTTGCATTCACCTCTGTCACTGACTGGAGGACCAGAAAACAGAGGCTATATGGCCCAGAGACCTAGAATAGATCCAAACATGACTCTCAAAGAAAAAAAGTATACAATAATGCCTAATGATACTCTGCTATACTCATAGACTAGTACCCAGCCCAGTCATCATCAGAGAGGCTTCACCTAGCAACTAATGGTAACAGATGCAGAGACCCACAGCAAAACTAGTATAGGATTTTTTGACAACATTGTGAACCCCAAGATTGTGTTGTTTACAGGAAAAATCTGTTTTCTAGTGTGGTGTAGCTCAGCCTCAATACACACCTTTAATCCATCTCGCTGTAATACAGACAAGCGCTTACTACACACCTTTAATCAAAAACAGTGTTA
>NW_018392042.1:0-1499 GCF_900095145.1 Mus pahari | reverse complement strand
GACAGAGTTTGGAGAATCCTGCAGAAGATGGGGAAGAAAGATAATTAGAGCTAGAAGGATCAAGGACACCACAAGAAAACTCACAAAGTCAAGTAACCTGGGCAGATGGGATTTCACTGAGATTCAACTGACAATCAGGGAGCCTGAATCTAACGTATGTCCTCTGTATATATTTTATAGTTGTATAGCTTGGTGTTTTTGTGGGATTCCTAACAGAGTGTGTTGTTTGTTTTTTGATTCTTTTTCCTACTTTGGGCAACCTTGTCCTCATAATGAGTTGCTTCGTACTGCCAAAATATAAGCAGAAATGCCTCATCTGACTGAAATTTGATAAGGCATAGTCAGTTGATATCCCTGGGGGGGCTCAGTTTCTGAAGAGAAAAGGAGGGGGGATGGATGGGGAGGAACGAAATTGATGGGGGTGGAGGGGTTGAGAAGCTGAGTTAAAAGAAACATCAGTTATGATGCAATATATGAGAGAATAAGATTTATATAAAAAAGTCCTAATGGCAAAAACATTTACTAAACAAATAGAACCAATAAAATGTAATAAAAAAGAATTTTTAAGAGAACTAAATTTAAAAAAATAAAGTTAATATTCTTACAATTCTTATAGTTATTAATACTATTTCTTAGTGGAAATAGCTTCTTCCATTTTTATGAGTTGGATATGATAGGTTTTCCAAATTCTCATCTCAGTTCAAATCTTGGTTTCTCATTGCTGGTGCTATTGGAAAGGGTATAAAGTTCAGAGTTTCTGGGCACACTGAAATAAGTGAAGTCATTGGATCAATGCCTTTGACGGGATATTGAGATCTTGGCCACTCCCTTATATCTCTTTGCTAGGGATCGTCAGGCAATGAGTTTTGACTTACCACTCACTCTGACATAAAGATGCCCCTGGTAACAGGATAAAAATGACAACAACTTGACCATAGACTCAAGTCAGCAAAACAAAACAAATCCTTCTTCCAAGTAATGAATTCAGTAATACTGACTTAGCAACAGAAAGGTGAGCGGGAAGAAATCCTCGAGAGCTCTCCTGTCATTGTGCGCTTTATTCCTTAGGGGATATCAGTCTTAAGTGTGATACACCTTTACCATAGACTTTTAGATAAAAGAAAAAATATGGATGCAGAGAGGGAAAAAATTGAAAAGAATGGAGTATCCCAGAAATTAAATACTCTTGATTCAATATAACACGGTGGTATACATGGTTTGAGAAGCCACTGACATTGTTCAAAGCAACTCTCTCCAGATAGAGAAACAGAATTCCCTTCTTCACGTGCATGTTGAACTCAGTATATAAGGAACAGCCATGGCCAAAACATTGTATGCTCTGTGTAGCTCATGGATGGAGTCTAGACTCCTACTGTATCTCTTATCAGTACCTCTAGGGCAAGTTAGCTTTTGTGAAACAACCTATGCAGAGGCTTATATGGTAAGGAACTGAGCTCTCTTGCCAAATCCTAGTGTGTGTGGCATGTTGGACATAGTGC
>NW_018392041.1:18879-19827 GCF_900095145.1 Mus pahari | reverse complement strand
CAACTGAGTACATGCATCTATAGAAATATTGCCTAGAATGAATATGTGATTAATAATGCAAAATGAAAGTGCAAGTAATGGGATGTCTGGAGGGAACTGGGATGCTCTTATCTGCCACACAAGCTTGGCCACTGTTTTAAAGGTAATGTCTCAATCCTTACCACTTTCCCCAAAACGTTTGCTTCATCTATCAGTGTTAAGGGCTGACAGCTTGGCCAATACCTCTGTCCCAATCCCTGGAGTGGCTTTTGAGCCCTTGCCCTTGCTCCTTGCTTACCTTACCAGGTGATCCAATAAAGTTTTACTATTTCAATTTGTTTATGATAAATTAGTGTCATCAAGTTAAAAAAATTCATTAGAGGTTTGATTTCAAGTGTATTAAAATTAGAGGGCAATATTGAAAGAATTGGCATTTTCCCGAATTTTGCTTATGAGTTTCTCATTAGCATAAAATTATCTTTAGATACAAGTATATAAATGCAATCATTCTCTCCCCTACTCTTCTTTTTAAACATCGTGTTAAATTAATTCTTGCAAACAATAACATACATACCCCAGAATTCTGAACAGTTTATCCTGGGCATCCACTTCAGTCCAGTGCCCAACCTTTACCTGTAACTTCTTGCTTCCTCCTGATAATTTTTCTTTAACAGGTTGTGGACAGTGTTTCTTTGCATTAAAAATGGAATCTCTTTCTACTTAAGTTTTTTTCCTATTGTTAATATATAGATTTTAACTTTTGACTATTTCTCTTGTAATGTACTCTTGTGAATCAATCCTAGAGTTGAAATGAGTGAGGGTAGAGTGTATACACACACACACACACACACACACACACACACAAACACATCAGTTTTAACTCTCAGAAGGTGGATCAGTCAAAACTATAAAATACTGGATTTTTTTTCAAGCTAGCATTCCTACTTGTGGTCCTGGCTGTCCTGGCCT
>NW_018392041.1:12427-18174 GCF_900095145.1 Mus pahari | reverse complement strand
TGACCATTGGTTCCAGGAGCTGAAGATTGCCACCTGACCTTCAGAGAGCCCCCGGGCTCTTTCCCCCTCCCTTGGAGCCTCCTCTTGCTTATGCTTATATTGCCACTCCTGAATAAAGTTTTGAGAGCTTGATCAGTATTATTGACTTGCTCTCATTCTTTGTGTCTCTTGTCCCTCCCACTCTGTCTCTATCTCCTGCCCTGGGTCCCCACTGATTTTTCCCTGCAGGTCGATCGGTGAAAACTGGTGCCCAGCTTGGGGCTCTGGGTTTGGGGTCTGAGAGAGACCACTCTTCGCCTTGAGCCGCTGCTTCATCAAGAAGTAAGTGAAGGCTCGCACTGAACCTCTGCTTCATCGGGAAGTGAGTGAAGGTTCACACTGAGCCATGAGTGAAGACTCGGATTGAACCGCAGCTTTGTCAAAAAGTGAGTGAAGGCTTGCATGGAACTTCTGCCTCTTCAGGAGGTGAGTGAATGTTCGCACTGGATCACCACTTCATTAGGAAGTGAGTGAAGATCTGCACAGAGATCGCCACAGTGTCACCCACACTGTGTGATAGATCTGAGAAAGGTAGGAAAAGTGGCTAGACTATAGGACAAGCACTTAGTAAATATAAATTGTTTTTAAAGGGATCTCAAGGAATCCCTCAAGACACGAGGTATATGGATTAAGAAAATTTGTTCACAGCCAAGAGCTGCACCAGGTGGGAGGAATAGCATTTAAAATGATATAAAATAAATAAAAAGTAAAAAACAGAACTACAAAAACAAAATAACAGGTGTTAGAAAAATTGTTTTAGCTCAAGCACATTTATGTTGTTCTTAATTCCCAGAAGTAGGAATGGTAAATATATAAGTTAAAGAATTTGACAAGTTGAGAAGTAATTAGGTAAGTTAGAAAAGCAAGGCACTAGGGAATATCTATCCTTTCTCTGGCAGAATTCCAAGAAATACAAGATAAACAATTAGAGTTTGAACATGATACAGAGAAAGATAGAGAGAATAAGTTTCAAAAAAGCAGTTATTCTGTGTTCGGTACCTTTTAGCAAAAGAGAGGAAAAATAGAAATAAGCTATTTCAGAGCTCTCCTAGGGACAGGAGGAAATTGGGAGATGTCCTGCTTCCTCTCTGGTTCCTATGGAAATATTGTTAGTTCTGGTTAGGATATCTGGGTCCCTTTGAGACATCAAGTTCTATTCCCTCTCTGTCTATTGTCTATCCTAGGTGCGCCAATTTGTCCATATGTCTGTCAATTTATGTTTGTTTTTGTTTTGTTGTTTGAATGATTGTTGTTTTGTGTTTCATGTTGAAAAAATGGTTAAAACTTTATCTGCTGGCTGNCCATCCTTTGATTTAGTTTAACTTGTTTAAAAGGCAGTCTCAATTTGCACAGTAGAAACTGATAAGTTACACTGTACTGTGGCTAGGAGTCAAGTACAGCTGGAAAAACCCCGCTAGAGGGTGATTATCTACACAACCAGCTCTTAAAAGGACCAACAGCTTTTTGCTTGTTAGCTTAAAATTGGTAACTCAGGGTTCGAGTCACTCCAAACAACATGTGGTATGAGCCAACCCAGNAAAACAGGNCTTTAAAGATACTTCTAAATTGGNATAATATTTTGTGTAATTATTATTCTAGAAACTAGGTTTATAAAGGATAGAATTTAAAACAATGTCTCTTCTATGGGGTATGAAAAGCTTCACTGTCACGCATTCATATATAAGAATTGGCAGCCAAACTTCATAACGTGAAGGTTATGATTTTGGTATTGATTTTAAAGAGAATAGNTTGTNTAAAATTGGGTTTTGCTTTCCAAAAGCTATNGATATATTCTAATTTTGCAAAAGNAACTTAAAATTTANGGTTAAAATTGCCAGTGTTCCATTGAGTACAGTTTGATCCCAAGCTCACAATTTTTAACTCACCTATATATTGTAATTAAGATGATTACAAGCGTTTATCTTATTAGAACACTAATGCAGCTCCCTGCAACCATCCGGCCATACAAACAGACAGTCGAATTGTTTCCCCAGGAATCTGTCCTCACTGCAGAAGGGATAATCTTTGGGTCATTACAATCTGGCCTGTCTACTACATATAGAGTAGAGGAAGCTTCTGTATTCAATTGTTATCAATTGTAATCTATGGCAATCAAACATTAGGTGCTTATTTTAGTTATTGTATTTCAAAGGGCCCACAGCAATTCTTTGGTAAAAGAGAACATTAATGTGGAACCATCTTTCTTCATCTCCAAGTAAAGTTTTTATGAAGCTATTGTGGTGTTAATCAAGAACTGTAAGATAAATTCATGTAGATATTAAAAAAAATCTTAAAAACCTGATGAGATGTCTATTTCTTGCCTCAAACAGGAATTAAATTGGTTGTTACAGAATAATGATATTTGGTCTCTTGCATAGTAATCTTTTTATGTAAAATTGATAATCACTATACAAAAGATAAGTTGTTAAAAATTGCTTCTATGCATCTTTTGTATTTCCTGTAAATTTATGCATGCATCTCATAAAGAATAGATCTACTGTATTTATAAACAGCCCTTCTTTGGGAGAGATGTATATGTGATTGGATCATATGTTTATTCTTTTGAGTTCCCTCCTGCTTCAGCACAGATAATTGAATTGTGTGCTGTAGCCAGTCTTTTAAAATCTTAAAAAATCAAGTGGGTGAAGACATTCATAAANGATATTATAAAATAGCAGTAGATTTGAAAGATCATTTCTTTAGTATCTCTTTGCATCCTCAGTATTGTGAAATATTTGCTTTCAGTGTTCTTTCTGTTAAGTTTAATGAGCCAATGAAAAAGTATCAATGGATACTTCTTTCTCAAGGCATGGCTAACAGTCATACATCATGTCAAAAATTTGTGGCACAAGCCATTCAGCCTAATAGAAAACAATAANCAATAATATACATTATACATTACATGCATGATATCTTATTAGCAGGGAAAGATCCTCAGGACTTGCTTCTATGTTATAGAAATTTACAACAGGCATTGTCTGATAAAGAATTACAAATGGCTCCAGAAAAAGTGCAAACTCAAGATCCTTATAATTGTTTAGGTTATAGGATTATAGATCAAGCTGTTGTTCCTCAGAAAATAATTATTTGTAAGGACAATTTTAAAACTTTAAGTGATTTTCAAAAGCTGTTAGCGAGGGTTCCCAGTGCCTAAGCTGGTAAGAGAGCAATCTTTGTTCCTGTGAGTTGCTGAGGAGAGGGTGGCCTGCAGAAGTGACACGGCTGCTGGGGCAGGCTCAGTTTCTGGCTCCAGACATCCAGAACCTTTCCCACCAGAGGAGAGGTGTCCACCCGTGAGGGTTCTCACTGCCTGAGCTAGTAAGGGAGCCATCTTTGCTCTGGTTCACCTAGGCTCCAGTCTGCACTGGTGAGAGTGTGGACCTCAGAAGCTACACAGCTTTGGGACAGACAGAAGCAACCTAGCTTCTGGGACAGACCTTGTTTTTGTCTTCAGACATTTGGGCACCTTGCTCGCCAGAGGCAAGATGGCCACCTATGAGAGCTCTGTTGGCCAGAGCAGGTGAGAGAGTGATATTGTATCCAGTGTCCCTCGGTGTCTAGTCTGAGCAGGTGAGTGTGTAAACAGCAGAGGCAATACATCTTCTGGTACAGGCCCAGTTTTGGGACTACATATTCAGCAAGGAGGCAGATCTGAACACCAGGCCTCTGTGCACCTTCCCTGCTAGAGGAGAGCTTGCCTCCAGAGAGTAATCTGACCACTGAGACTCAGGAGAGAGTTGGACTCCCAGGTCCACTGACAGAGTCTAACAGAATCAAAGGAGGAACAAGCTCCAACCAGAGACAACTATAACTATTAACCCCAGAGATCACCAGATGGCGAAAGGCAAACTTAGGAAACTTACTGACAGAAACCAAGACCACTCACCATCATCAGGACCTAGCACTCCCAACTCAGTCAGTCCTGGATACCCCAACACACCCGGAAAGCAAGAATAGGATTTAAAGGCATACCTCGTGATACTGGTAGAGAACTTTAAGAAGGGCATTATTAAAGAAATGCAGGAGAATGCTGCTAAAGAGGTACAAGTCCTTAAAGAAAAAAAAAGGAGAATACATCTAAAGAGGTAGAAGACCTTAAAGAAAGAGAGGAGAACAGAAACAAACAGGTGATGGAATTGAACAAAACCATCCAAGTCCTAAAAAGGGAAATAGATGCAATAAAGAAAACCCAAAATGTGACAACTCTGGAGATAGAAACCCTAGGAAAGAAATCCGGAACCATAGATGTGAGCATCAGCAATAGAATACAGGAGATAGAAGAGTGAAACTCAGCTGCAGAAGATTCCATAGAGAACATGGGCACAACAATCAAACAAAATACAAAATGCAAAAAGATCCTAACTCAAAATATCCAGGAAATTCAGGACACAATGAGAAGACCAAACATTCGGGTAATAGGAGTAGATGAGAATGAAGATTTTCAACTTAAAGGGCCAGCAAATAAGCCAGACTAACTAGGGGGCACAGGGACAATATTCTAAATAACAAAAATAGAAATGATAAAAGAGACATAACAATGGTTTCTGAGGAAATCCAAAACATCATCAGATCCTGCAACAAACTATACTCAACAAAACAGGAAAACTTGGATGAAATGGACAACTTCCTAGACAGATACCAGATATCAAAGTTATATCAGGATCAGATTAAAGATCTAAACAGTCTCATTTCTAATAAAGAAATAGAAGCAGTCATCAATAGTCTCCCAACCAAAAAAAAGCCCAGGTACAGATGGGTTTAGTGCGGAGTTCTATCAGACCTTCAAAGAATACCTAATTCCAACTCTCCTCAAACTATTCCACAAAATAAAAGCAGAGTGTACTCTACCCATTTCATTCCATGAAGCCACAATTACTCTGATACTCAAACCCCAGAAAGATGCAACAAAGAAAGAGAACTTCAGACCAATTTCCCTTATGGATATCGAGGCAAAAATATTAATAAAATCCTCGCAAACCGAATCCTAGAAAACATCAAAATGATCACCCATCATGACCAAGTAGGCTTCATTCAGGGATGCAGGAATGGTTTAATATATGGAAACACATCAACGTAATCCACTATATAAACAACCTCAAAGCCAAAAAACACATGATCATCTCGTTAGATGCTCAAAAAGCATTTGTCAAAATCTAACACACCTTCATGATAAAAGTCTTGGAAATATCAGGAATTCATGGCCCCCAACTAAACATAATAAAATCAATCTACAGCAAACCTGTGGCCAACATCAATGTAAATGGAGAGAAACTCAAAATAATCCCACTAAAATCAGGGACTAGACAATGCTGTCCACTTTCTCCCTTCCTATTCAATATAATACTTGAAGTCCTAACCAGAGCAATTGAATTACAAAATAACACCAAGTATATTAAAATGAAAAGTAAGAATTTAAAATATCATTATTTGCAGACAATATGATGGTATATATAAGTGACCCTAAAAAGTCCACCGGAGAATTCCTAAACCTGATAAACTCGTTCAGTGCAGTAGCTGGCTATAAAATTAACTCAAACAAATCAGTAGCCCTCCTCTACACAAAGGATAAACTGGCTGAGAAAGAAATTAGGGAAGCAACACCCTTCACAATAGCCACAAATAATATAAAATACCTTGGTGTGACTCTAAGAAAGTAAACGATCTGTATGATAAGAACTTCAAATATCTAAAGAAAGAAATTGAGGAAG
>NW_018392041.1:4035-10218 GCF_900095145.1 Mus pahari | reverse complement strand
ATTAAAAACAATGAATTTATGAAATTCTTGGGCAAATGGATGTATCTGTAGGATATCACCCTTAGTGAGGTAACACAATCACAAAAGAATTCACTAGATATGCACTCACTGATAAGTGGATATTAGTCTAGAAAATTATAATACCCAAGATACAATTTGCAAAACACAAGAAAACCAAGAAGAAGGAAGACAAGTGTGTGGATACTTCATTCCTCCTTAGAATAGGGTACAAAACACCCATCAAAGGGGTTACAGTGACAAAGTTTGGAGCTAAGATCAAAGGATGGCCTATCCAGAGACTACCCACCAGGGCTTCCATCCCATCATCAGCCAACAAACCCAGACACTATTGCACATGCCAGCAAGATTCTGCTGAAGGGACCCTGATATAGCGGCCTCTTGTGAGGCTATGCCAGTACCTGACAAACACAGAAGTAGATGCTCACATTCAGCTATTGGATGGAACACAGGGTCCTTAATAGAGGAGCTAGAGAAAGCACCCAAGGAGCTGAAGGGGTCTGCAACCCTATAGGTGGAACAGCAATATGAACTAAGCACTACCCCCCAGAGCTTGTGTTTCTAGCTGGATATGTAGCAGAAGATGACCTATTTGACCATCATTGGGAAGAGAGACCTCTTGATCTTGCAAACTTTATATGACCCAGCACAGGGGAATGCCAGGGTCAAGAAGTGGGAGTTGGTGGTTAGGGGATCAGGGACAGAAGGGAGGGTATAGGGAACTTTTGGGATAGCATTTGAAATGTAAATAAATAAAATATCTAATAAAATATAAAAAAAAGATTCTCCTCCCAGGTTGTGCGAAGTCCTGTGAGGATGACGATTAAACTAGCCAGCAAAGGTCACAATTTGTCAACACCAGAAAGAAATAAAACAGTGTACTGAACATTCCATCTGATACCTATACTTGTTGACTAACAAATAGCGATTAACCCAACATTTGGGGAATATTGAATATACCCAGAAAGCTAACTTAAGTATATGTGAGGCCCCTAATGCATTTTTCTCATTTGTCTTGTTGCTGTTTCTTCCTTGAAACTGAGCGTGAGGACATCAACCAGTTACCCTGTGATCAATAGCAGAGTAAAAGTCTGGCATCTGTATTAGTGTAATCTACACACTTGCCTTAAACTCCCCACAGGCTGTCCTACTTAGTCATTGAGGAGGAAGGATACTGGGAAGCCATTGTTCTGTATCAGCAATACAGATATACACAGAAGCTTCTAGGCTTCATGTTTGGACAGCCATATCTCATACCTTTTGATCCAGGAAGCACATTTACATGTAGAGGCCTAAAGTTGCTTACCTTGGAAATAAAGGCCANTATTTATACTTGAGTGACTGTATGCAACAGCAAATTGTATTGCTCAAGAGCACTAATTCATTGACTAGGGTAGACCTGGGACCCAGACTCTAGATACATTTTATCCAAAACCTATCCGTGTTCATGTCCCAGAGACAGGAATGGTATGTGCTGATAAACCTTTTTCTTTTTTCTCAAGAAAGGTAAATGTCAGCCCATACTTACTCAATGCCTCATGGGACTTGTCCAGTAAGACATTACAATGCTCTCACCTTACTATGTTATACTTCCATTCAAAGCCTGCTGTTATAACTACCCAATAATAGATAATGAATTTAAGACATCTAGATTTGAAATGCCAGCTCTTCAGTACAAGCATCACTGATGCTTTCCAAAATACCATCACACAACCCCGGGGTTGATTTCAGATTTTCTCATAGTGGTCTGTTCTTCAAGTTCCTTTCTGTCTTAACCATATCAGGTGAGGTAAGATTTTTTTCTTCTCCACTGGTGCAGTGTAGAAATTTCTGAAACACAGCCCCTCCTGGTTGTGCTTTGGAAAGCCTCCTTGTTAACCCTTTTTTTTATTTATTGCACAGCCAAACCATGCTCAAGACAATACTTAAGTATTCCATTTATCTCAAAGTCTTTTAAATTAAACTGTCTCAACATAATTAAGCTAAATATAAAAATGAGAATTTATACCTAGATAAAGTTGTGTTTATACACATTATTGGCTGAATACATTGAGTGCTACATTTCCAATTAGGTTTTTTTTTAGCAAACTAAAATACCTTATTGTGAGTAGTGAGACAGAAGGATCAGCTATGTGGCCATAGTTCATACCTCTATAGCACAAGATTCCTTTAAGTGCTGGTCCTTCCTAGTCCCCTTCAAAAGATGGGGGATGGTGGTTGTCATCTTAATTTTCATCTGGTCTTCTTTTCTTGAAAACAGTTTTCAAAGAGACAGGGACATATGTCATCTGTGATCTTGGATACTTAACTCACAGCCCTGTGCCAAAAACTAAATCTAGGGTCTTGTTTAGGAAAGAACCACTCAGTGCTGCTCTGATGAACTTTCATTCTGCATCAGGTACCACTATGCAGTGGAGGAAACGTGTCAAATAGGAACTCTATATGTACTCAAAGCTCAAGTTCAATTCCCCAAATTAGCCACTGTTTTAAACCAGAAGCATGGAATTGTAGGGTCAATGATAAAACTCTACCTGACCAGTCCCATCATCTCATTCTTTAATCTACTCCATTTTAGAAGAATCTAAGCCCTGCCATCGGGCTACTCTCAGGATACATGTAACTTCTAGTGTCTATTTGCTCTTATGTTCTTTGGCCAGTGGCTGGGAACACAGAACAGATACTTTCTGTGTACTGTCATGTCATTCCTGTTGTAATAACAATTATTATTTTTATATCACTTGACTGCCAGCATCACACTATGGCTAACTAATTCCTTGAAACTATATCTAAAAAGTGTTTTAATGCTTCATTTCAGTATATCTTTCCTACATTCTACTTTTCAGAAATACTTAGATTGTTTCATTTACCAATATTATTCTTGAATATTCTTCATCTGTCATTATATGGGTAATCATAACTATTATTTAACGAAATGTAGTTGTGAGTTTTTTTTTAGTCATACGTTTCTTTGAGTACATTTATTTTTCTGTAGTCTTCAGTCTTGCTTTATTTTTTGAGAGAATGGTTTTGGCCAAGTATCCCATTTATCTCAAATTCCTTTTAATTAAACTGTCTTAAAATAATTAAGCTAAATATAAAAAGGAGAATTTAAACCTAGATAAGGTGGTGTTTACTCACATTATTGGCTGGATCTATTGAGTGCTACATTTCCAAATTTTTAAAGCACTTTACAATTTTAGTATAAACCAGATGACATTCATTCCCCCATAGGCTCGTTTTACAGTTTAAAAAAAAGTAAAAATGTCTCCCAGAACAAGGACAGGAGCCACACAGTGCCTGGGCAGGGTCCTCTGGGTGATTTATGGTCAACTGACATGGGGGTCCCAGGGTGAGGTGGATCCTTTCCATCTTCAATCCTAGAGGAAGGGGNGGTGTTCAGACCACAGCCAGGTCCTTGCCCGAGGAAGATGGCATATGGGCAGGAGGACAGAGAATCTTGTACAGAAGCAGCCACTACTTTCAATCAAATACTGACGCTGCCAAAGATGCGAGAGCAGAGGGTACCAAGTGAGGGGACCCCTAAGAGAGAGAACCCATGGAGGAGGGGACTAAGAATTCCTTTACCAAGGTCCTGAGGTCATACATTCAAGAGTGCCCCTGGCAAGGCCGGGGAAAAGCCAAAGCAGTGCTGTCAAACCATAACTACAATCTGTTTGGTTCTTTATGAAAAGCCCAAGTCAGGAAGACAACAGTCTCCAGTGCCCACAGCTGAGCCTCTGATGCCATGAAGCACAAAGACAAACCCTGAAATGTTCATGGTACCAACTTCCCAGTAGATCTGGCTCTAGCCCCAGGAAGCTGGGAAGTTATGGCCACCATGTCCAATGGCTCAGAAGGGAGAATTCATGCCCAGCTTATTTTCAGACTTCAGCTTCTTGTGCTTCTGGTAGCAGACACAGACCTGAATCTCATGTAGATTTACGATCTCATTGGTGACTACCACAAGGACCAGGGACAGACAGCACAGGAGTCATGTTAGCAGGGGCACATCTTTTAGGCCAAAGTGGACATGTGAGTCCCTGTGTGTCCATAGCTGCAGGTCCTCCCTGTCTGGACCACCTGACCGAGCAGTACCACAGGCATGATCATTGCCCACCACAGGTTTGTCAAAGTGCTCTTTTTCTACAGAGGCTTGGTGTGATGTACATGGGTGATGGAGATTAAGACAGTATGCAAAACAATCCGGGTAGCTGTGAGCTTCTGAGCCAGTAGCAACCCACTGGTGAGATCCTCAAACCTGGTTGGAGCTCTGTCATCAATGCTGACATGCATGATTGAAGAGCAGCTGTTGAGGTTTTGGACCTGGGCAGTGTCACAGAATCTCTGTGGTGTGAAGCCAAAGCAGATGAAGCACAGNCTGATGGTGAGGGTGAACNTGANCAANAAGCAGATCAAGAAGTAGTGCTGTGTCTTCTTAGGAATGGACTTAAGGTTTTTGCCTGTTGCCATAGACATGATGGAGCCAAGTGGTGTTTTCCCCAATAGAGAGACACTGAGCAGAGAGTAACAAAATCAGTACATCCATAAGATGTCTGTGGTATGCAGTAGCAGTGGAAGCTGGATCAGACAAGAAAGGAACTGAATGACCACAAGTGTCACTTGGCACTGCAACAAGAAGAGGTAGCACTTACAGATGCCAGAGGTAGCATGCCAAGCATGCTCAATGATCCAGATGATAGTGATGGTTTCTTCTGTGATACCCCTCTCCAGTCCCAGCCATGCTGGCTCTCTCCATGATAACCTGAATCAGGTGTCCCGAGATGGTGCAGAAGTGGTCCTCCTCTTATAGGAGGAGGGTCACTCAGACCTCATCAGCTTTCAGCCCAGCGACAGCAATATTCCCAGCTCCCTGGAGGACTGGGCCTAGGTGCCCCAAGGTATCCACCAGGTCTGGGCCCCACCTACAGAACATACACAATGTAACACTGTTGGTGCCCCTCTTCTCCCACTGTACCTCTGATACCATGTGTCAAATTATAAAGATCATGCAGAAGTATGGGGAGGTACCTAGCTTCCTGAGCAACTTGGTCACCCTGCAGATCAGCTGCCTCTTCCTCCAGAGTGATGTCAGCATTGCCCTGGATTCCTTGTACCCATCCTGTTGCTCCTGGGAGACCTTTATCTATGTAACCAGCACCACCATGGCCCAGGCCTCAGATGGCCTGTCTCCCCTGCAGCTATCAGGGCAACTCAACAACCTGCCTTGATCCCTGAGCTTTCGCCAAGAAGAAACCAACAGCATCATTTCCAATTTTTTCCTGACATATCTCTTTACAATGAACTAAATGAAAATCCAGACAAATTAACTGAATTAGTGAGAATAACCAAGCTCACTTCTGGTCTGTGCCAGCACCAGGACACCTAGGGCATGGAGTTGGCGGACACCCCCATGGTCCCTAGCGGACTGCCCAGGTGATCTTAGGATCACTGGTGAGTGGAACACAAATTCTGCTCCAATCCAATTGCGCATGGGACCTAAGATATCACTAGGGAAGCAGAGAACTGGACTGACCAGGGGTACAAGTCCCTTCCGGTTTGCACCAGCACTGGGTCACCTAGGGCACGGAATCGGCGGACACCCCCACGGTCCCTAGAGGATTGCACACATGATCTTAGGATTACTGGGGAATGGAACACAACATCTGCTCTAATCCAATAGTGACGGGCCTCTGACAGCAGGAACAACGACACCAGAGCTTTTCCTGACCAGAGGCTCAGGTTCCTTTTGATCAGTTCTGGTTTACTTTGGTTTCAAACACATCACAAAACTCCATGGTCCTCAAAAGAGACACTACTTCCACGCACTGTAACATGCCCAGGATCTTAGGAAAACCAGATCCCAGGATAACAGGAGCTGGGTAACACTAGTATTTGAGTGTCTCAGAGGAGAGTGACTGCCAAGAACACAGACACACCCAGAATCTCTGGTTCACAGGAGCACCCAATAAAAAAATCACAAAGAAATCTGGACTCTGAGAAGTCCTGATTCAACTGAGATTNTAGGAAGGACAGGTTCCAATCAGATATATTGAGGGAAGCAAGCACTAGAGATAATCAGATGGCAGGAGGCAAGTGTAAGAACAGAAGGAACAAAAACCAAGTTTACTTGGCATCATCAGAACCAAACTCTCCCACCATAGCAAG
>NW_018392041.1:2280-3380 GCF_900095145.1 Mus pahari | reverse complement strand
CATACAAGAAGCCTACAGAACTCCAAATAGACTGGACGAGAAAAGATAGTCATCCCAACACATAATAATCAGAAAAAATTCACTAAATAACGATAGAATATTAAAAGCAGCAAGGAAAAACGGTCAAGTAACATATAAAGTCAGGCCTATTAGAATTACTCCCAGACTTCTCACAAGAGACAGTGAAAGTCAGAAGATCCTCGACAGATGTTATATAAACCCTAAGAGAACACAAATGCCAGTTCAGGCTACTATACCCATCTAAACTACCATAGATGGAGAAACCAAAGTATTCTATGACATAACCAAATTTACACAATATCTTTCAATGAATCCAGCCCTTCCAAGGATAATAATGGAAAAACATCAATACAAGGACGGAAACAACGTCCTAGAAAAAGCAAGAAAGTAATCCTTCAACAAACCTAAAAGAAGACAGCCACAAGAACAGGTTGCCAACTCTAACAACAAAAATGAGAGGAAGCAACAACTACTTTTCCTTAATATCTCTTTATATGAATGGACTCAATTCCGCAATAAAATGCATAGACTAACAGATTGGCTCCACAAACAGGACCCAACATTTTGTGCTTACAGGAAACTCTTCTCAGGGAAAGAGACAGACACTACCTCAGAGCAAAAGGCTGGAAAACAAATTTTCAAGCAAACGGTCTGAAGAAACAGGCTGGAGTAACCATAATAATAACGAATAAACTCGACTTCCCACCCAAAGTTATCAAGAAAGACAAGGAGGGTAACTCCATACTCATCAAAGGTAAAATCTTCCAGGATNAACTCTCAATCCTGAATATCTATGCTCCAAATGCAAGGGCATCCACATACATTAAAGAAACTTTAGTAAAGCTTAAAGCACACATTGTACCTCACACAATAATAGTGGGAGAATTTAACACCCCACTCTTATCAATGGACANATCCTAGAAACAGAAACTAAACAGAGACACATGGACACTAACAGAAGTTATGAAACAAATGGATTTAACAGATATCTACAGAACACTTTATCCTAAAGCAGAAGCATATACTTTCTTCTCCACACCACATGGTACCTTCTCCAAAATTGACCATATAATTGGTCA
>NW_018392041.1:0-1978 GCF_900095145.1 Mus pahari | reverse complement strand
TCTCCCAACCAAAAAAAGCCTAGGACCAGATGGGTTTACTGCAGAGTTCTACCAGACATTCAAAGAAGACATAATTCCAGTTCTTCTCAAACTATTCCACAAAATAGAAACAAAGTATTCTACCCAATTCATTCTACGAAGCGACAATTACTCTGATACCTAATCCATGTAAAGACACAGGAAAGACAGAGAACTTCAGACCAATTTCCCTTATGAATATCGAGAACAAATACTCAATAAAATTCTCGCAAACCAAATCCAAGAACACATCAAAACAATCATCCATCATGACCAAGTGGGCTTCATTCCAGGGATGCAAGGATGGTTTAATATAAGGGAATCCATCACTGTAATCCTCTATATAAACAAACTCAAAGACAAAAAACAGATGATCATCTCATTAGATGCTGAGAAAGCATTTGACAAAATCCAACACCCGTTCATAAAAAAGTCATGGAAAGATCAGGAATTCAAGGCCCCTACCTAAACATAATAAATGCAATCTACAGAAAACCAGTCGCTAACATCAAAGTAAATGGGGAGAAACTCAAAGCAATCCCACTAAAATCAGGAACTAGACAAAGCTGCCCACTTTCTCCCTACCTATTTAATATAGTTCTTGAAATCCTAGCCAGAGCAATTCAACAACTAAAGGAGGTCAAGGGGATCCAAATTGGAAAGGAAGAATTCAAAATATCATTATTTGCAGATGATATGATGGTATGTATAAGTGACCCCAAAAAGTCCACCAGAGAACGCCTAAACATGATAAACAGCTTCAGTGAAGTAGCTGGATATAAAATTAACTCAAACAAATCAATGGCCTTTCTCTAACACAAAGGATAAACAGGATGAGAAAGAAATTAGTGAAATAATACCCTTCAAAATAGTCACAAATATTATAAAATACCTTGGTTTGACTCTAAGGAAGTGAAAGATCTGTATGATAAGAACTTCAAGTCTCTGAAGAAAGAAATTAAAGAAGATGTCAGAAGATGGAAAGATCTCCCATGCTCATGGATTGGCAGGATCAACATTGTGAAAATGGCTATCTTGCCCAAAGAAACTTAAAGAGCCAATGCAATCCCTATCAAAATTCAAACTCAATTCTTCAACGAGTTAGAAAGAACAATTTGCAGATTTATCTGGAATAAGAAAAAATCTGGGATAGCAAAAACAATCCTCAACAATAAAAGAAGCTCTGGTGGAATCAACACGCCTAACCTTAAGCTGTACTACAGAGCAATTGTGATAAAAAAAAATGCATGGTACTGGTACAGTGACAGACAGGTAGAAAATGGAACAGAATTGAAGACCCAGAAATGAACCCACACATATATGGTCACTTGATCATTGACAAGGGACCTAAAACCATCCAGTGGAAAAATAACAGCATTTTCAACAAATGGCGCTAACACAACTGGTGGTTATCATGTAGAAGAATGAGAATTGATCCATTCTTATCTCCTTGTACTAAGGTCAAGTCTACATGGATCAAGGAACTCTATTTAAAACCAGAGACACTCAAACTTATAGAGGAGAAAGTGGTAGCAAGCCTCGAAGATATGGGGACAGGGGAAAATTTTCTGAACAAAATAGCAATGGCTTTGTGCTATAAGATTGAGAATTGACAAATGGGACCTCATAAAATTGCAAAGCTTCTGTAAGGCAAAAGACACTGTCAATAAAACAAAAAAGGCCACCAACCGATTGGGAAAGGATCTTTGCCAATCCTAAATCAGATAGGGGACTAATATCCAATATATATATATAAACTCAAGAAGAAGAACTCCAGAAAAACAAATAACCCCATTAAAAAATGGGGCACAGAACTAAACAAAGAATTCTCAACTGAGGAATATCAAATGGCTGAGAAACACCTCAAGAAATGTTCAACATCCTTAATCATCAGGGAAATGCATATCAAAACAACCTTGAGATTCCACCTCACACCAGTCAGAATGGCTAAGATCAAAAA
>NW_018392040.1:135535-142008 GCF_900095145.1 Mus pahari | reverse complement strand
TCTACTTGGTCATGATGGATGATCATTTTGATGTGTTCTTGGATTCGGTTTGTGAGGATTTTATTGAGTATTTTTGCATCGATATTCATAAGGGAAATCGGTCTGAAGTTCTCTTTCTTTGTTGGATCTTTGTGTGGTTTAGGTATCAGAGCAGCAAGGATTTCTTGCCCAGCAAGTCATGTAGAACAGCTCTGGCCTCTGAAAGCTGGTGAGTTTCTGATGTAAAACCACAAAAATAGTCATGACTTGATAGGGACAACACAATGGGTCCAAGTTCTTTCACATGGAAATGGTAAGTCCTTGGTAGAGATGTCATGTGTGAGACATAGGTGGAGAGAAGCATTTCCTGATTGTATGTGTTGGAATGGAACTCCCATATTCTGTAATGCTATCATAGGTAGCATCAATTATGTAGTATACATAATTGTTTAATATCTTCCTGTTCCATGTTAGAGCTATAAGCCTGTAGCTCCTACTTTGATACACAGTATCAATAAGCAAAAGACAAAAAAAAGATACTTTTCCATATCAGAAATCTATAGTGCTCCTCAATCTGTGTATGATTTCTAAACATCTAAGAGAATGTCTCTTATTTATATATATTTATTAAGAAATTTAAAAGATTGTTGCTTTTTCTGTCTCTGTTTGGGAGCCTCCAGTCCTGGTTTCTGTGGCTGTCCTGACTTAATGCCATACAGATTCAGAATAAAGATATGGGCCATGGAGATGGGCCGGTGGGTAGAGGTGTCAAGTTGGATGACCTAAATTTAATCCCCAGGACTCACATGTGGAAGGAAAGAATAAGCTCCCACAAGCTGTCCCCTGCCCTCCACTCTCATTCTATGATATTTATATGCATACACACATGGATGAATTAATTAAACAAGTTTAATAATGAAAAGGAAAATTAACTATGGTATGACTAAGGCTCACTTAAAGAATTGGGGAGCATTTCCTTTTTTGATTAAGTATGTATATATGTATGTATGTATATATGTATATGTATGTATGTATGCATGTATATATGTATGTATGTATGTATGTATGTATGTATGTATGTATCTATCTATCTATCTATCTATCTATCGTGTGTGTGTGCGTGTGTGTGTGTGTGTGTGTGTGTGTGTGTGTGTGTATACCAGTGTGCCATCACAGTCGTGTGGAAAAAGAGTCAGTTCTTTCATTGTACCATTTGAGTTCCAGGGATTGAATTCAATAATAATCTATAGCAAGTATCTTTACCACCTGAGCCATCTTGCTTGCCTATACTGGACATTTCTATGTTCTTCAGCATCCAAAAGAAAGGTCATTATTGATCTCAGGTAAATGTCCTTTATTTCTTTACTGTGTGGTAGAAATTGAGTTCCAAGAGTGTTTGGTTTTAGTGTTTTTATTGTTTTATTTTATTTCTACCACTGTAGAATAAATCTGAAATCAGGAAAAGGAAAGACCAATAGCAGTTGTCCTGAACTGAGTATTTCCAATAAAAAAATGCTCCGATGGTGTGTTTATTCCTGTTCCAACCTAATTCAGTTCAATGAATATTTGTTGAATGCCTGCTGTGAAAAAGATAAAGAATGAATAAGGCATGGCTCTTACTCTCCAGGAGTTCACAATCTAATGGAAAATCAACTTGTACACTGTTAATTCTCATACAAAGAAGACAATACTAAAGCCTACATAGAAATTTAAACAAGGTGCTATGGGAGTATTTGAAGAGTGAAAATTGATTCTAATTAGGAAATCTAGAAAGTTGCTGTTTGAAAGAAGGAGATTCTCTGTTCTTAAAGGACTGTGGCGATTATTATAGGGAGACATTGAGATAAAACGTGCTATAGGATAAGGAGCCACATCATTCCAGGTGTACAGTCCCACGTCTGGAGATCGGCAAAGTGGTGTGAAGGACAGGATGAAATATAGTTGAAACACTAATCTATTTTAATGAAGACTAGAGCTCTGGGCTAAGACTTTAGACTTGGGTCAGTAGAATAAGAGAAATAGCCTGCCCCTGAATAATACAGCAGTCTTTCCTGTTACTGTATCATTGTCTCCTTACTAGTTATGTCCTTGTATGGATAGTTTTTTTTTTCCTAGTAGCATTTGTTTCTTATTGAATTTTTCTATGTAAACAACATTTAACATCAAAACCATACACCAGATGAGGCTGATTTAAACATGTCTAATATATCAACAATGTGTTCATTCCCCCCCCACACACACACCAACAGCATATTTAACTACATATGCTTCCTTATAACATTGACTAAGATTTCACTCCATGTTGATATAAGCCAAGAGAGGTTGATCATGATGAAGATGGCATCTGTTTTACTTGCTCTGAGCTTCCATGAAACCAGCCCTAGCTAGTCCATTAGATTTCTCTTTACTGGCTCTACTTATTGTCTTTTTTAGGTATTCTTACTAGAATGCCAGATTAAGTTCTATTACATGCTTCTGTTTTTAAGGCAAGGTAACTTTAATCTATCCGCATTTGCCATTCAGTTTGACATCCTATCACAAGCAGGAATTAGCTTTGTTTGGCATGATTTGTGCTTGAAGAAACTGTATTGACTACTGTTTATCACTAGGGTTTCCCCTAGATACTCATAAATGACGGCCTTAATAATTGTCCTCACAGCTTACCAGATATTGAAATTAAATTTATGAGTGTAATTCCCTGAGTTCCCTGGGGATTTTAAAAAAAAGAATAATGGAACAAGGCAGTTTTATGACTCATAGCAACTATTCCATAATAATCAATGTGATAAAAAATATTTTAAAGGGAAACAAATTTCAGTTTTAGCCTTTGAATGATTATTACAAAAATTAGAAAACAAACTTTTGAAATACTAAAGGACATCCTGTGTCCTTTAAAACTATTTATTTATTGCATTCACACACAACAGATGCCCAAAAAATGTTAATCCACTAGTTTATAGTCTTTACTTTGTGCCAGCAACTGGAAATTTGTTCTTTTTATATTTAAATTTGGTGCACACTTGAAAAATGGCCTAATAATGATAGTTTTTAAAAGGTTATTTCATAAGTACTGTCAATGGGACATATGCTAAAGTACTGTTTCAAGTTGCTCAGACAACCTGTTTGCTAAATTGTGGCTAACTCTTTAAAGTTACTTAGAACACACTGACCTAAGGTTTGCATTGTAAGAAGGTTATCAGTGGGCCATGTCTTTAAATTTTGCAGATGAGGAACAGACTGATGCACATTTCTATGCTTTAAATGGGATGTACGCATAAAGCAAATAGTGACATTTGAGTTCCATACTTTCCATACAACTCTCTGCCTTTACTGAAACTTAGACTATCTAGGACTAAGAATATCTAAGACTATCATTGTTGATAGGTCATAGTAATAATGGTACTTTCTCTGAACTAATTTGGATGCAGTGAATAGCATTTTAGTAGTGCTACAGTCTATATTCTTGATGTTTATTGGATGTCATTGATGTCATATTTCCCATGACTTGGTCTAAAAGCAAATTATTGTTTATGAGTAGTTTTGTTGAACTATCTTCAGTAGATATAATGGGTATTAGGGTTTTATTGCTGTGATAAAACACTATGTTCAAAGAAACTTGGGAGGAAAGAACTTATTTGATTTTTCAACTCTCAGGTTACAACCTGTTACTGAGGGAAGTGAGAGCAGGAATGTAGAAGTATGTAATGAAGCAGAGGCCATGAGGAATGCTGTTTATTGACTTGCCCATCATGTTTTGTTAAGCCTACATTCTTATGCCATTGAAGATCATACACTCAGGGGTGGCACAGTCTTATGTGGGATGGGTTCATCCAAATCAATCATTAATTAAGAAAATGCCCCACTGGGTAATAGTGGCACACGCCTTTAATCCCAGCACCTGGGAGGCAGAGTCAGGTAGATCTCTGTGAGTTTGAGGCCAGCCTAATCTACAGAGTGAGTTCTAGGACAGCCAGGACTACACAGAGAAACCCTGTCTTGAACCTGCCCCCCAAAAGTGCCCCACAATCTAGTGATGGAAATTTTCTCTATTGAAGGTCTGGGTTTCCAAATGAGTGTAACCTGTGTGAGTTGACAAAAGCAGTCAGCACAGGCAGTTTGGAAGCTGTGCTGTGGTGCCTTTTGTTAGGTTGTACATCATCATGACAGTGCCTATGTATTTTTGTTTGTTTGTTTATTAACTTACTTATGTGATTTTTGTTTTTAAACAAAGTCTGTCATCCAGGCTGTAATAGTGTCAATTGTCAATCTTATAGAATGTGAAATCACCTGGAAGTCAAACCTCCAGACATACCTGTGAGGGATTCTTCAAATTGTGTTTTAGCCTCAGGCAAGCCTGGGAGGGATTATTTTGATTAGGTCAATTGAGGAAGACACACCCACTTAAGGTAGTACCATTCCCTGAGCTCAGATCATTGGCTGTATAAAGGGGAGAGAGTGGAACATAAGTGCTTAAGTATTTGAGACTTTTGGTTTGGTTTGGTTTGGTTTGGTTTGGTTTGGTTTGGTTTGGTTTGGTTTGGTTTGGTTTAACTGTGGCTACCCCCTTAAGTGCTCCTGCTGTAACTTCTGTGCCAGGATGGACTGTAACCTCAAACTGAGCCAAAATAAACCAGTTCTCCCTTATTGCTTTTGCCAGAGTATTTTGTCATACCATTAAGAAAAGTAGTCAAGTCACAGTCAGTCTATGCAGCAATCAAACAACTGGAAAGCACCCCACTGTGTAATCCCATTCTGGCATGCTATTTCAGATGAGAGAACATTCATTAGTTACCTAACAACTTGGTAGGAATGAACTTCAAATCTGACATATCATGGCTTCACTTTTCACTAGTGTGTTCCTATATGCCTGTGGTGAATGTAGGGATTAGTGGGAGGAAAGTTGTGGGTTTCAAAAGCACTGGATGACATTTAAAGAAACCATTCTATTTGCACTGAGGTAGAATCTCTGCATCAGAGTATGTCACGTGTTCTTTTCTCTGTGTGAACACAGTGAATGTCTTCTCTGTCACATTTTTTCTGATATTTGCTCTGCAAATCAGCTGCACAAGCCCCTGCTACTCTTTTGAATATGCTTTCAGGCATTACCTGCATGCTGTGCTCCTGTGGGGGGGATGGCAGTAATCTGTGCTAAGATAAACGGGAGCTTCTGTGGCTAAGGGGTAAACGCAGTGAAGTGAATGTGGCTGCAAGATTTAAGGCTTCCACAGGTAAGTTTTGGAGGGGGAATCTGGCATTTAATCAAATCCTGGGACATTATGTAAATTTAATCACCCTGCAACACACTAGTAATTTTACTATTTCCTTTTCATTTGACAGTGCTTAGCTACAAGTTGAGCTTAGAATTCTATAGGTAAAGCACTGCTGATTGGAGGGGCATTAAGGAAAATGTACTGTGAAAATGAGATAAAACCTTATTCTTGCTTTTGGATGTCATTCTTGCACATGCACAGGTGTCCAAAGGAAGGTTTTAGAGTAAGTAATGGGCGCCTGTCAGTGTCCCATCATTCTCAAATCCCCAGGGATCTGTGAAGTGCTTGCATAGAATAGACTGTTAAATGCACTGGTGTCAAATGGAAGCCTTTACAATAAATAAAATATGTCACAAACGCTTCTTAACATAGGGATTTTCACACTTATGCTCCCCATTTTGTGTTCATCAGTCACTAGAATGCTATGTGAAGTTGAATTATTTATGCTGTAAGAGTTTACTTAAAACCAGAGGTGGTATTTTCCTTCAATGACAACAGTTTTAACAGGTACTTAATAGTTGCAATGAAATTGATGATGCTAAATAAATAATGCAAATTGATTATTATCATATTATTGTTAATATTATGAGGCTAATCAAGAAAAAATTACTTGGTGAAGATTTCCTGAAAGTTACAGTCTTTGACCTCTGAAGTCACAACACAAATGAAGATAAGAGAGCCTAGTGCTTCCTCTGTGACCTACAGAGTGACATAAGGAGGGGATGGAGGACTGCATGACCCCACAGTGAAATGAATTTGCTAAGGCAGAAGAAAAGCAGGGAATTTTTCGCTTCTTGACTTATTTGTTTTGCTTCCCTCGCTTTTTCTTATCTTTTATTTTGAAAGAAACTCCAGAGCTATCTCTTCTCTGTCAGACAAAGGCTTCAGAATCTTTTCTTTTTCTTTTTCTTTTTTTTTTATCTTTAAGTATATAGGGACTTTTATTTTTTTTCTTTTTTTTATTATTTGAATTTTCTTTATTTACATTTCAAATGCTATCCCGAAAGTTCTCTATACTGCCCCCCGCCCCTGCTCCCCTACCCACCCATTCCCACTACTTGACCCAGGCCTTCCCCTGTGCTGGGTCATATAAAGTTTGCAAGACCAAGGGACCTCTCTTCCCTGTGATGGCTGATTAGGCCATCTTCTGCTACATATGCAGCTAGAGACACAAGCTCAGGGGGTACTGGTTAGTTCATATTGTTGTTCCACCTACAGGGTTGC
>NW_018392040.1:111194-133825 GCF_900095145.1 Mus pahari | reverse complement strand
TTGGTCTTGCAAACTTTATATGACCCAGCACAAGGCAAGGCCTGGGCCAAGTAGTGGGAGTGGGTGGGTAGGGGAGCAGAGGTGGGGGGCGGGGTGTAGGAAACTTTCGGGATAGCATTTGAAATGTAAATAAAGAAAATAATAAAAATATTTTAAAAAAAAGAAATAGTTTGTAAAAACTTGGGGCAATTAACACCAGAACACAAAGCATGGTGGTAGTCACTCACTGCAACTTGCACTCAGGAAGCTGAGCAGAGATAGGCAGCTTGAGCTTCCAGTGGTGAACAAATAAGTGAGTGAATAATAAGTAAAACACCACCTTAACCATTTGAGGACGTATGACAGACTACATTACAAGCGGTAATTTAGAAACAGAAATTTATTACTTAGCAGTTCTCAAGGCTTAGATGTTCAAGAAAATGTGGTTTCATTCTTAGGCAGGGCCTCCTCCTTGTTCTGGTCTCATATGTGCTTCTTATGTAAATCTTCTTTTATAAGAGCAGGCATCCATTTTATGCAGCATCTGCCCCATGATGTACTTACTTCAAAATGCCCCTACCTCTTGAAAGTATTGTGGCTGGGTTTATAAGGGTTTGAATCTAAACTTTTCCCTAATGACTCTAATGTTAAATGCTTGACTGCCTGCTGGAAGAATGGTGAGAGGCAACTGAATCATTGTGAGTTCTAATTTCATCAGTAGACAAACCCCTTACTGAGTTCAGAACTGAATAGACTGTTGGGAAGTGGGTGCTGTTAAGAAGCCAAGGACCACTGGGGCATAAGTTTGACTGTTGTATATCATTACTGTACCTTTCCTCCCACATCTCCCTCTTCTTCCTTACTACCATGAGTTGAGCAATTCCAATTTATGCTGTCCTCTCTGCTAAAATGCTCTGCTTTACCACAGGCCCAGAAATACAAACCCAAGTGACCCTTCACCAAAATCCCTGAAACTTGAAGGCCAAAGAAATAAACGTTCTTTTCCTTGAGATGCTTTCTCAGATGTTTTCACAGCAATAGAAAACTAACATAGAAAGGGTTTAAACTTTCAACCTTATAAACTTTAGTAGGGGGAGGCAAAAACATTCAAACTGTAGAGAACAAGATTTTTTTTAAAGTGACACAAACATGCAAATGGAAGATGAAGCAGAAGGAATTTTGGAAGGAAAGAGATGCTTACATTGTCATCCTACATTGAAAATCTGTGATCAGAGAAGAAACCATTGAGATATGGTTCATATGTCAAGAATTAAACATTACTTATGCAGTGGCATAAATGGGGTAAAGAGGGTGCCTAGACTGAATCATCATACAACTTCTAAAGCTGTATTGTTCCATGCTGGCACAAGTTCTGATTCCATTTGACTGTCATTTGTAAACACAGTTTATCTTCTTCTTCTACCAGATATATTGAAGTCACTGTGGGTAAATGACTGTTTCAGTACATTTAGAAATCTAAAATATAAATATCAGGCTGTACCAGAAAGTCTCTGTGTTGCAAATTCCCAATCATGCAGTGCTTTTTCATCATGTGTTTTATTTTCCTCCACCCTGGCACATCAAGTCTCCGCCACATTAGGCATGGCTACTCCCACTGAGGCCAGAAAGGGCAACCATGAAGACTGAGCTGCCAGTCTGCTACATATCAGGGGTGCGGGAAGAAGGCTCAGTCCTGCTCGTGTATGTTTTTTGGTTGGTGGGTCAGATTCGGAGAGCTCCCAAGGGTCCCAGGTTTGTTGACTCTGTTGGAATTCCTGTGGAGTTCTCATCTACTTCTGGGCCTTTGATCCTTCCCCAAACTCTTTCATAAGAGTCTCTGACCTCCTTCTTGTGTTTGGCTGTGGGTATCTGCTACTGTTTCTGACTGCTGTTAAGTATAGCCACTCAGAGGACAGTTACGCTAGGCTCTGATGGGTAATACATTTCTGGACCTACAGTTCTGTATGGTTCAGGAGCCTCAGGTCCAATAAAGGTGGGTGGAGAGGTAACAGGAGAATAAAGATCTCCCTAAGCTAGGAGGCTAGGAAGTTGCTCAGAGTAGCTTGGCTTGGCCCAGATGGCTCAGAGAGCAGGGCAGGTAGGTGGGGGAAGGGAAGCTTACCTGTATGGTTCAGGAGTCTGATGGAGATGGGATGGGAGACTATGGAGAATCCCTGCAATTCTTTTAGATGGAACTGAATAATAGACCATTTTTGTGTAAATGTATCACATTCTCATTGTTTATTCATCAATTAAGAAACATCTAGGTTGTTTCCAGTTTCTGGCTATGTACCTACAGACACCTGATTTTTTTTTTTTTAACAAAGAAGCCAAAAATACCCATCTAGAAAAATCAGGTGTCTGTAGGTACATAGAATTAAGTCTGTGTCTTCAATTCTATTCCATTGATCCACTAATTTTATACTGTTTGTATACTAATACAATGCTCTTTTTATAATACTAATACTATAGCTCTGTAATACTACTTGAAATCTGGGATGGTGATACATCTAGCAGTTCTTTTATTATTCAGGATTATCTTTTGGCTATTTCTGATTTTTGCATTTCCATATGAAGTTTATGATTATTTGTTCAATTTCTGTGAAAAATTGTTTTGGGATTTTGATGGGTATTGCACTAAATATGTGGATTGCTTTTGTAGGATGGCCATTTTCCCTATGTTAACCCTACCAATCCATGAGTATGGGAGATCTTTCCCTCTTCTGATATCTTCAATTTCATTCTTAAAAGACTTGAAGTTTTTATTTTACAAATCTTCCACATGCTTGGGTTAGAGTTATCTCAAGACATTTTTTTGAGGGTATTGTGAATGAAAGATGCTGTTTCCCTGATTTCTTTCTCACTCTGTCATTTGTGTGTAATAAGGTTACTGGGTTTTGTGTGGTAATCTTGTATACAGCTACTTTACTGAAAGTGCTTATCAGTTGTGGAAGTATTTTGGTAGAGTTTTTAGGGTCATTTATGTATACAGTCATATCATCTACTAGGAAAAATATATTGACTTCTTTGCTTCCTATTTGTATCCCGTTAATCTCATTCAGTTGTCTTCTTAAAGCACTGCGTTGAACAGTTACAGAAAGAGTGGACATGCTTCTTGTTCCTAATTTTAGTGGAGTTGCTTTGTGATTTTCGCTGTTTAAAATAATGCTGGCATTGGTTTGCTTGAAATTGTCTTTATTATGTTGCGATATGTCACTCTTATTCCTATTCTTTCTAGGAGTTTTATCATGAAGTTATTATGGTATGCTTTTTGAAAGACCCTTTCTGCATCTAATGAGACAATCATGAATTTTTATATTTTAGTCTCTTTTTGAGCTAGATTACAGTTATTTATTTACATTTTTATGTGTGGATAGTCCAGTACCATTTATTGCATGAGTATTCAGTGTACTCTCTTTTACTAGTGTGGAAACTAAGGCTTAAGGATATGATGCAACTTTTCAAAAATTACCTATCTCATAAGTGGTAATGTAGAAATAAAGATAATTTTTGAAGAAGAGAAAATAATAAGGAAGTTATTTCAGCATCTGGTTTGTGCAAGTTTCATATAACTTTTCTATTTTACAGTTTGATAAAAGCATATTATATAAACATTTCCATTTTATAGGAAAGAAAAAAAAGTCAATATTAGTCAAGAATTTTTATAACAAACAGATTCTATATGCAAACAGCACTTAAGAGGGTTTAGCAAAAAAAAGTTATTTTAAAAGTCATGGGAAGGGTTCAGGGACAGTGAAATACCTTATAGCTACATTAGTCAAGATATTTTACTTGTACATATCTAAAGGCAAGGTAATAATGAGATATCAATCTACAAAGAGGCTGTCTAAAAAGAAAGTCTTTCACAATAACTGGCCATTGCTGTAGGGTAGACCCACTACGCAGGGGTGATTCCACAAGTAGGAAGCAAGCAGAAAAATTTCAAGACTGTTGGTTAATTACCGGAAATCTATTTGGCCAAACTCAATGAATAGCTAAGAGCCAGTGGAATATGGTTATATATATAATCCATATCAGTCTGGGCTAATCTCCTAGGACTGAAAGTAGGATGGAGAGTAGATCTTGAGTTTAAAGATGTTAAGTCACTTATCTTGGTCACATGACAACCTTATAAAAGGAAATTTTACTTTTAATATTCCAGAACTCCAGTTCTTTATAAAAATAAATGTATTTATATATTTGTGGGTGGTGATGGTGGTTTGTGTGTATGTGTGTGTTGTATACACATTTTTCTTTTTATTTCTTCTTGCCTTTTGATGTAGTTACTTTGATATAATAAAATCATATTTGGGTTCTTAGATGGGTTTGAAAGAGAATACTGACAAATCAAACCAATGAGAGTTGGGAGAGATAATTTAAGATATGAACTATGAGAGCAGGCCAAAAGTGAGTCATTGTTTTACAAACTGCCAACATAGACTGATAGCCTGTTGTATGGAAGGATAGCTGTTGGTGGAGGCTAAAATGTTCTCAGAAATGTCAGGGTTAAATAAAAAGGAAAGGAACACCTTGAAGAACATGTGTTACATGAGCTCTAGAAGTGAGAGCTTTTATGCATTCTGGAACTTAAGTTTAGCTAAATAGTATTGAATGCAGGGCCCATGTAGCTGTCCAGAACTTAATTTGGTAAGAGCCTGGTCTCATGACAGTAAAACAGATGAGAACAGAAGAGAGCAAAATGAGAAGTGGCTATCATGGCTTAGATGGCACCTGCAGTTGTTTGGATGAGTATAATCTGTGTCTTATATTCAGTCACATTGAGCAAGTTGGGCCAACACGTATCTAGTAGGCACTGAGAGACAGGATTGTAGTTTCCCATAGAGAGGAGAATGAAAGGTTTTCTTCAAAACACAAGACTTATAGTTAAATAGACTAAATCAATAGAATCCAGTCTTAATGCTTCCTCTCAGGTACTGTTGGGTCAGTGTCTTCTTTGAGAGTTGTCAGTGGAAGCTCTGGAAGACTGGGAGTTGATTTGAACATAATCAGTCCTACAAAAACCATGCTGGTTTTTCGTTTTGTTTTGTTTGCTTTGTTTTTTGTTTTTGTTTTTGTTGTTGTTTTGTTTGTTTGTATTTTGAGATGGGTTTCTCTGTGTAACCCTGGCTATCCTGGAACTATGTAGACCACCTGGCCTTGAACTCATAGAGATCCGCCTGCTTCTCCCTTCCAGTTGCAGAAATTAAAGGAATGCACCACCCCATACAGCATAAATACACCCCATACAGTGTTTTTTTATGTTTCTTAGCCCTAACATCATTTATACCTTCTGCAGTGTTCTTTTCTTTTCTTAAGCACTGATCTCCATCTTTTTCTTTTCTTATGAAGGACTTTTAATATTTCTAGCAGGTCTAGTCTGTTTTTATTTTCCTTAATTTTTTTTTCTAAGAAACTTTCACTTTCACCTGAAGCATAATTTTACTGATGAATTATTTTACCTTCAAGATTAATTACATCCATGCCACTATCTCCCTATTTGAATCAGTTCTG
Source organism: Mus pahari (assembly GCF_900095145.1). Classification (NCBI taxonomy): domain Eukaryota; kingdom Metazoa; phylum Chordata; class Mammalia; order Rodentia; family Muridae; genus Mus; species Mus pahari. Next base: position 128,335 of record NW_018392040.1, on the reverse strand, counting down.
ACAAGAAGCTTGGTGTATACATTATCTTTGTTGCTTTATAAGCAACCCACAACTTTATCTTTTTTTTTTTTTTTTTTTGAGAAGTTTTACTGTCCGGTTTCCTACAAGAATACAGGAGGCTACAGTAGGAAGAGAGCCCTTCTTTAGCATGTAAAATTGTCTGGAAAAGCCTTTAGCCTATCAACCAGTCTCTTATTATGAATAGGTTCCAGGCATATCACATTACAGGGATTTTTCACTCTTTATGAGATCTTCAAGAAGAGCTTCCTTACGCCTTAACTGGGAAAAAATCTGTTAATGTCCTAAAAGAAAAACCCCAAAATTATGGAGGTGCCTGTATATTTGAAGTTTTCATATTCTTAATGTCAGAGTAATCTGTGGACAGACTGTAGCCCCTTCTTGTAACAACCACTTGGAATATTTATACCAGTTTGAGTCCAGTGACCTTTTTCCCAGGGATACAAATTACAACTCTGTCTCCCTAGATGTTCTTGGTTCTTCAGGTTGGAAATTCTGGTTTGCTTTACAAATTCAGTGTTCTGAGTGTAAGAAAAATGATTTTTCAGTTCATTCAGATTTCTCTTTAAAAAATTAGAGTAATCATTTCCAAGCTCTTTCGGGGAGGGGGGATTGAAGTGTCAAGATTATACAACAATTTACATGGAAACGTATATGTTCTAGAATAGGGAAATACTTTAAAAAAATAATGAGGTTGCATGAATAATTGTAGTTATCTCTGTATATCACTAACCACATAGCTTCATCAATTAAGACCATGTGATGTTGGGAAAGAGATGAGTGAGACAGACTAGAGAACACACAAATATACCCAATGTGCGCATCAGAGTTTGACTTTTTTCATAGCATTGGAGAGAGAACTTAGGGACTCATACACATGTGGTCTTTCCATAATGTCAGAATTACTAGAATAACAACAGATTGATAAGCAATGGGAGTTTTGCTGGCAGCTATTTGCCAGGTTGTCTCACTTCCCTTGATAGGCAGGTGGAAGCAGACACAGGTTCTTTATTATAATCTTAATTACTAATATTAACTGTTAAGTCTAACATTATGAATCAAAAGTCTCTATCATTTATCTATCAATCACCTGGTCATGCATCATGAATCTCAGAGAAAGAAAAACTTAAGGCTTTGCAAAAGTATGAGTTAAATATTCTTTTTTTTTTTTTTTTTTTTTTTTTTTGAGAGGCATGGATTTTCTTTATAGCCCTGGCTGTCCTGGAACTCACTCTGTAGACCAGGCTGACCTCGAACTCAGAAATCTGCCTCCCAAATACTGGGATTAAAGGCGTGTGCCAACACTGCCTGGCTGAGTTGAATGTTCTTATTAGAGATAGTTGCAAAACAAAACACATAAACAGTCCAGAGGTACTAAAGTAAAGGAATTGTTGACAAATTAAGGTCCATTCACAATGTTTTGCAATTAAAAGAATGAATTACTAATATGTGAAACTTGGATGGTGAATGGCATAACGATGGGCAGGGAAAGAAGACAATTTCATAAGGTAACATACTAACATACTGCTTAATTTCATTTATATAATCTTGGAAATGATAAACTTAAAATACATATAATAAATTGGTGGTTTCCGGGGATGAGAGATATTGGGAGTAGAGGTTATGACTACAGAGCAAGAGAATGAAAAAGATCTTTGAACAATGCAATAGTTCTACTTCTGGATTACAGTAGAATGCAACTCAGTTGATCTTTACTTTGTATGTAGGTCTGAGGTTCAACTGCCAGCACTGCAAAAGCCAAGCATGATGGTGCACTCTACTTCCAGCATTCAGAGGCCAGAAGCAGGAGGGTCAGGAGTTCAAAGACATCCTCAGCTACACACACACACACACACACACACACACACACACACACACATATATATATATATATATATATATATTTGTCTCAAAACAAAGAAATAAGTGAATGAATAAAATATAAATCAAAGAATATAATACACACAAGTGATCAAATAGCATACAGCTGTATATACAGTTTTGTGCCATTGTTAGTTTCCTTGTTTTGATATTGTACTACAGTTATATAAGATACATTCATGGAAGGAAACAAAATTAAGAATGCACAGGGGCTTTCTGTATCACATTGTCAATTTCATATGAACCTATAACAATTTGAACACAATAGCTTTTAGAAAAAATAAAATGAAAAGGGGCTGAAGATATAGCTTTCTGTAGAGTACTTGCATGCAGATAGCCTTGGGTTTGATGTTCAGTACTACATAAAACCGTTGGTACATACTCATGGTCTAGCACTAGGGATGTGGAGGCATGAGGCTTTCAAGTTTAGGGTCACCCACAATTACATGGTGAGTCTGAAGTACAATAATACAGTGGTGCTTGCTTAGCATGCTTGGGGCCAAACTGCAGGAAAATAAAACGGATAACGTTACCTGTCTATGGTCACATCTTGAACCTATGTTATATTCTAATGAGAAAGGCAGTTGACCTCTATTTTTGTTCTCCAAAGTGTTTATATCAAATCTAACAGAAAAACTCATAGAGGGAGACACTCTACATAGTAAATATTAATCTTTAAAATTATCAAAGTCATGAAAAATGAGGGAAACTGGTAAATTGACTTTGATGAGAAGCAACAAAGTAGATATGATGATGTAATGCAACATAATACTTTGATGTCAATCATGGAACAACAAAAAGTAGAAAAATTGCTGAGTATTATACAAATCGGCTGGACTCAGGGGTAGATAGATCACTTGGCTACCGTGTGAGGTCATGACTTTGGTCCTGAGCACCACAAAATTAAATTAATAAATAGACAAATTACTGAATGAATAAACAAGAATGCATCCATATTCTTTAATATATCAAGATCATGACATTCATAAACTGGTGGGGGACAAGGAGAGGCGATGATTAGAGAAGGTCTGCTATCCCGAATTAACTCTTGAAACAAAATGGACATTAGTAGAACAACTGGGAAAAGACAAATATAGTTTCTAGTTTAGTTAGTATTGTTGTCCAGTTTTAGTTCGTGGTTCTAATAACCTTGCCATAGTTATAAATAAGGTGACCTGAAGAATGTGAGATGAAGTAGGTGTCCAAGCTACATACTATTTATGTGACCTTTTGTAATTTTAAAAGTATTTCAAGGAAAAATAAATTACTAAGAGATAATTTCTAAACAACCAAACAGAAACATTATTTCAAAATACACTTTTAAAAAAACTATCCCTTTTTTGGAAAGATGTCTCATAGGTTAAGAAGAATACTGGCTGATCTTGCAGAGGACCTGGATTAAAATCCCATCACTAACCTGGCTGCTTACAACAGGCTGGATGTCCAGTTCCAGGGGATCCAATACACATTTTAGTCCTCCACAGGTACCAGGCATGCAAATAGTGCACAGACATACATGCAGGCAAAATGCTCAGAGCCATATAATAATTAAAAATATCTCCCCCCTCCCATTGTGCTGCCTATATGAAACCAAGGCTTAGAACCACCACAGTAAGAAGTACTTTTCTGAATGAATAGTTCATGGGCACCATCCTGTTTCATCCAGGTGCTATGATACAGTAAGACTTTCTACTTTAGAGATTCATTCTTTTTTTGCTATGCATCATTACATAATCTGTTTTTTTTTCAAGTAACACTTCAATAAGAATCATGAGTCATTTGAGCTGGTGTTATCAGGGCTTTTTCTGCAACACAACAAAACACCGATCTGTAAAGGAGAGAGCTGAAATTTCTGTAGCATCGCCAGCATAACTATTTATTTGTAGGGTAGCCTAACTGTTGGTTTGAGGCTGAAGGCTTGTGTTCAGCCTATTACACAGTTATCAGTGGCCAGACATCAAGGATGGTCTCATATGATGGGCTGGTCTTAGAGAACTGCCTCAAACAGAGATAGATAGATCTTAGATAACTTGTTGCTATGACAGCTTTCTAGAGCACACTTGTCTCATCAGAGTCTGAGCTTTATTCAGTTGGCTACTCCCTCTTCCTGAAGTCCTCTGTTTATTAAAGGGGCCCTGCACTTTATTTTCTGGGCTTAATCATTATGGGTTGGTGAACTGCCCTTTTCCCCCTCCACCCCAGCTTTTCATGTGCAACTTACAAGAGAGGGCTATGTCTTTGGGCCTGCTGGGAGTCCTTCAAGAGAACTGATCAGCAAGAAAATTAAGAACAGCTGGGGGTAGACACAATGACATCATTTGCCTCTGGCATAAATGGCAGCTCAGAAACCCCAATCAAGGAGAGAAAAATAATGGGAATTAGAGAAAGCATCTAAGACTTGGGAAGTATGCAAATGCTGATAGTGGAGATTAGGTTGGGGGCACATGTGCTCATTGAGATATTGGATCTCTTAGTTAGGGCCTATTAATCTATTATTTAGCACTTGGAGTCTATAGACTTAATAAGTAAAAGTACACTGGAACAGGTTGATGAAAGTTGTGAAAATGCCCTGAGGCAGCAGAGTTAGAGGCATGATTGACATAGCAATTGTTTAGAGACTAAGCTTTATTGCAGAGGGAGTTACAGATAGGACCTTTTACATATAGAGTTTCTTTTTGCCCAGTTCTTCATGGGATTGCATACTCTATATTTATTATATGTTTGTTTATTGGGGAATTATTTGCTCTAAAACAGATTACTCTGTCAAATATGGAACTTGTTCCTAGTGGTAAATCCTCTCAAAATTTGATGACAAATTTCTATATATTGAAGGGATGCTAGAGTTGATGTAGTTCTACCTCAATTTTGCAAATAAAGAACTCGAATTCTATAGAGTTAGGGGATGACCCCAGCTATTGTGTGAGTATTGCTGCTGGAGCATAGAGCTGCCAACTCCTAGTACAACTCAGCCCCCTCAGCACCTGCTTCGCTTAGCTAAGTCATACCCAAAGAAAATTCAAATTTCTATCCTTTTATTACCACTACTGATTTTCAGTGGCTATTACAGGGGGAAAGTCCATGATCTGTGATGAATCAAATGGCCTCTGGTGAATCTATTCAGAATCCCACACATATTAATCATGATTTGGAAATGTCACAGCCATAGCAAAAACAAATACCAGTATGCACTTTTTGTTTAGCATTTACCCATTCAATCATTTCTCCTATGTTTTCTATACTTAAGTAAAACAATGTTGTTCTGTTTTGCAGTTTTAAAATGTATTTTCAGGATTAGGAGCAACAACCCCACAACTGTAATGATGTTTATGCTTCAACGTAATTTGCCATGGTGCTACTGTAATGTGGAAATCCTTTAACAAAAATGAAAATTTATATCATTGATGGGAAAATAAATACCAAGAAGGGTGACTGTAAATATTAAACTCAATAGAACAAGAGTAAACTCATTCAGATTAGGATGAGGCAAATGGTACGAGATTATAATCGATGGGGTCTGCTCAGTCTAAAAACTGCTGTGGTGCCTCTAGAATTTACTAACAAAGGATACTCTTAAAACTATCTTGTGATTATTATGACTTTCTGACTGGGATACCAGAAGCTCAACAGACTTGACCACATAAGACATAATTGATGAGCTAGTGAAAATAGTAATAGAAAACAAAATAGAATAGGATTGAATAGCTAGCGAGTATTAGTAATGTGGAGCAGGTAAAATCAGTTATAAAGACGACCACTGAGGAATGTGGGCTCTGAAAACTGAGTTAAAATAAAGAACATGGGGCTGAAAAGTTGGCTCATTAAATAAACTACTATTGCACACTATGAGGACCTGAATTATATCCCCATAATCCACATAACAGTTGCGGACTGTGGTGGCATACATGAAGTCAGAGCAATAAAGAAGTACCAGGAAGTCCCTGGGACTTGAAGCTCCATGTTCAGTGAGAGACCCTGTCTCAAAATTTAAATGTGGAGAGCTACACAGGAAGCTCTACATTAGCTCCTAGCTCACACACACCAGCAAAAGAAACTGCAGAGGAGGATAAAGAGAGAATGATATAGTTGAAGAATGAATTAAGATGGAATAACAGGTTGAAAAGATTTCCTATGTAGCATTAGGAAGGGATTAAATACTTGGAAAATGTAGAGAGAAACCTAGAGAAACTGTAGAAGTGTCAAATTCATTTGCTACAGAGAAGAGCTAGAATATGTGGAGGGGAACTAAATATTTGAAGAAATAGAGATAAAAATTCTGCAGACTTAGGGAAGTACACATATCTTCATTGAAAAAGATTCAGAAATTGTCAAACAATACATATAAGAAAAAGCCCATATGTACATATTTAATAGTAAAAATTTATACTGTAAGTCAGAAGACTTTTCAACATGAAATGTCAGACATGCTTACCATGGAGCTAAGCTCTATGGGAATCTCCTTCTTATAAAAGGAAAGAGTGGAAGATGATTTTCAAAGTGTTCAGGGAGATCTTGTAGACTAGTGCTTTATACTAGCTACATACATAATATAGAATAGATATGAGTGGATTTACTTCCCTAGAAAGTTCTCACAAGCATTTCTTTACCTTTTCAGCTCCTTCAACTGGGTGGTACCTCTAGGATAGTAACAAGTGGCTCATTTCTGCTCTTATTTGCAGTCTTATCTTTCAGCTAAGCCCCTGAAGACACCATTTTTATCTGTGCTAATTTTGCCAGTAACACCTGATTCAGAGATCTTTACCTTGTAGATATTCATTAAATATCTCTGCCAGATAGAAAGGGAAAGATAAATGGAATGGATTAAAATTGCAAATAAAGAAGGTGAGATTGTTTCCATTCAAGAAAACAGTAAGTAGCCCTTATTGCCATAAGCAGAGAACATGCCACTGTGTGACAATATTTTTCACTGCAGCAGACTACATCTCCCTTGATAAGTCTGTGAGTGACTCAAATGATAATTGAGCATTGTTTATCTCACTACCAAACTAGTAAAGGCAACCTGTGTATTTTGATTCATTTTAGCCATGTGCTTGGTTCTTCACAACCCACAAACTCCCGCTGAATCATACTCAATGGAATATATATATCTATATATATTCCATATATATTCCATATATGCAAAGCCAGTAACATACTCAAGGAAGTAACGTTGAAGAAAAGTAGCCCTAAGTTGTTTTTGTTTTATTCAGAATTTGTCAATACATTTCCACAGAGGTGGAGGAAATATTTTCCTCCCCTTTCAGCAAGATAGTTCCATTTGCTCACATTTTACTACATAGCAAGTACACACTGGTGTAAAATAATTTTATCAGTCCATTTTCCACTTCTATTACAAAGTACACAAAGGTAGATGACTTATTGGCCTTTGTCTGCCAATTTTGTGAGGTAGAAGGCCTAAACACCCTATCACAGGTAGAATCCCAAATTTATTCTCCCATGGAATTTTAAGTTGATGTTTAGAAGCAATCAGAGCAAGGAACTTTAGGTTTGAGAGGAGCACTACAGTTATGGCTTTATACTTTCTTATGGGCAAATAACATCTTTTCTATCAATATAAAAACATTTCTCATTTGTGTATGTTCATGGCATTTGCCCATCAACTATTTTTTCAAACTTCACATGGCTATTTTGTTGTTGTTGTTGTTGTTGTTGTTGTTGTTGTTGTTGAAAATCTTAATAGAAAATGGTTGGGGCAGAATCTCAAAACACAGGTAAAAAAATGCATATCCCAAGACACCATTGTCATTGGCATCAAATGCCAGCAGAATTACCTCCTGTCATTGTCTGATCTATGTTTTCATACATTAATTTAGTTCTTTGTCATGTGTCTTTAAAAATACTTTCATACATGTATGCAATATATTTTGATAAAGTCTACCCAGTCCTTCCCTTCACAGAACCTCCTGGCTTCCCACACTGCATACCTTCCCAATGTCATGGCGCTTTTTATTGTCAGGTACTAAGTCTAATTGAGGCTGCTGCTGTATCATAGTGTAGGACCATTCACTGGAATGTGGACAACCTAACTAGGGCTGTATCTCTGAAGAAAACCTACTACCACCACTACCCTCAGGCAGCCACCAACTGTCCATAATTTCTCAGGCTGGGGTTGCGACTTGACAAGCCCCTCCTACCTTCACATTAGAATTTTGACTGTGTTGATCTTATGCACAACCTGAGCATGTGGTCATGACAGTGGCAAAGTTCATGTGTGCAATAGTTCTGCATGTCCAGAAACACTGTTTTGCAGCAGTCCTCTGAAAACTCCTGCTCTTTCAACCTATATGCCCTCTCCCCTATTCTTCAATGATCATTGAGCCTTGGAGATTGGAGGGAGGATGTAGATAGCTCATAGATGACTGAGCACTCCCAGTTTTTAAGAGTAAGTTGAAGTTGTTAGTAGAAATAAGGCATGTAATGACATATTGCTCAGGGGCTGAGAACTCTTACTAAAAGTTCTAAGGAATTGTGTACCATTTGGAAACGATATAATTTAATTTGGGCAAGAGTCATGGAGCTCTTCAGGGCAAGTGCAACCCTAGGAATTGCCTAAGTAAAAAAATTGGTGAGAAAGAGGTTTCTGATGCAAGTGAATGGAAATTAAAAACAGAGAGAATGCCCCAGCAGAACAAAAAGAAGGCTTGAGAAAGTAAATTTTGGTACTGGATTCAAATAACAAACTTTCTATAAGCAGAAACATTTTTGGAGGTGGGAACAGTCTAGGTGAAAATAACAAGGTAAAAAAGAAAATCACAGGATCCATTCAAAGCCACTGTAAGTCCCTGTGTATTTGAGTCATCAGTCTGTGCCATGCAGTGTTAAGTACTTTACAGTGATTCATTTATTTGCTAAACAGCTTCATTAATTATAGGCAGCATCATTGTACTTTAGGAGACTCAGGCTCACAGTGATCAAGTAACATGGTCTCCTGCTAAGGGATGGTAGAAAATGAATTCTAACCAGGTCTTCTATACTCTAAAGCCTGTGTTCTTAAATACTAAGTTCTATGCCCTAGAAGTATATAAATGACTCAGAGACTAGAGAACTTCAGAAACTAAGTGAAGGGTCCTGAACTTAAAGTTGCAAAATTGTGAACTAAAAAGAATAGATTTTCTTGTAACAGTTACTGAATGGTTAGTTACTAAATGGTTAGTTACTGAATTGGTGAGACCAAGGAAGAAATCCTAGATGTATCTTTTGTTGCCATTCATGTGTACTGAGCATGCAACAGTTGCAGTTACATTTGCTCAGCAGTTTGGTTAGTTATGAGTCCCCATGTTAGCTGCCACACACTCAATAAAGTAATGTTTCTGACCAAGAGCTGAAGGCAACACTAATCTATAGGTATAACCTATTAGTAGTAGGTTTCTCCTTAGGGCCTATGTCCACCTTAGTCACATTTTACCAGGTCTAGCATAAGAAGATCAGGATTGCCAACATTTCATCATCACTGGGAAAGAGACTCAATGCCTCAACTCTCCCTTGGAACTATTAATAGTTAATTGTTGCTGGCAGAGAGGGTGTCATTATCTTCAGTGATGGAGCCAGTGGTGAGTTGCACATGTGCCTTTGGGAGAGAAAGGGAGATGAAAAGGGGTAAGGTGGGGAGATGAAAAGTGACCAAAATTCATCACATGTGTGTATGAAACAAAGAATTAAAAACAAAGTATTCAGGGCTGGAGAGATATCTCAGCCAGTAAAGGCATTAAGCAGAGCACAAGGACCTAAATTTAGATCCTCAGTACTTACCTTAAAAACTGTATATTGTACCTATAATCTCAGCCCTGAGTGAAGACAGGATACCTGGGGCTTGCTGATAGCTAATCTGGTCTGAAACTCACTATGTAGATCAGGCTGTCTTTGAACTCAAAGATCAACCTTCTCTTTGTCCCCTAATCAGGGATTATGTTTTATACTAGAATACTGAGTCTTTCATTATATCTCATAACTTAGACTTTAATGGAAGTAGCCTCATTAACTATTTTTTAAGATCATTTTTGCTTTGGTTTTAAATGATTTTTTATACATTTTTTGAGACTATAGTTTTTCTGGGAAGAATATCAAAGAAATATGTGTGCTTTTCTTGGTGCATGCTATCTGGGAATACATGACACCGTAGGCTTTTATTATTAGTGCTTTTAACATTGGTCACTCAGTTAAAAAAATAAATGTCAGATTACTCCACCATGAAGTTCCTCTTTATCCTTGTAATTAATAATATTCTTGTGGATAGACACTTTGAAATTGCACAAATGTCCTATTTGTCATTATCCTTTTTTATGCATTCATTTGTCATTCACACTGTACTTCTAATTTCAATATAACAGCACAGGGGTTATTCTTGGCTTCTTATTTTAAAATATTTATTACATTTCTTTATTCATTGTGTGTGTGTGTGTGTTTGTGTGTGTGTGTGTGCGTGCGTGTGTGTGTGTGTTTGTATCCATACATGGAGGGCAAAGGCTAAATTTTGGGATTTTTCTTTTCTTCTTTTTAAGATGTGAATCCTGGTTATTGAAGTCAGATGTGGGCACACTTAGTGACAAATGTGCTTACCCACTGAGTGAGCCATCTTGCCTTTCTTAATTTTTAATATCTCTGTCCAAACAAGGAGATTGAAGCTAATATACACTCCTCTCATGTCCACTTCTTTTCATTCTATTTATGCCTAGCTCCTAAGGAGAGTAAGAACATTAAATTTTGCTTTGTAGTATGTTTTTATTTTGTACAAATCAGCAGATGCATGTCCACTTTCTTTTATTTTCTTTTTTAATTTCGAGCACGCGCGAGTGTGTGTGATGTGCATGTTTGTCTGCATGTTTTATATATGTGTGTAAGTTTGTGTACACAAGCATGTGGAGACCCAAAGTTAATGTCAATGGTAATGCCCAACTGCTCTTTCATCTTATCTATTAAAGCAGCATCTGTGAATCAAACACATTAATATGGCTAGTCTTACTTGCCAGGTTGCTCTGTCTTTCTAAGGTCAGAATTACTGGTGGGCCACCAAGACCACTGGGAGTTCATATAGGTTTTGGAGATCTTGACTCTGGTCCTCGTGCTTACATGGGAAACACTAAGCTATCTCCTGAGGTCCTACTCCCCCCCCTTTTTTTATTGGATTTTTCTTTATTTACATTTCAAATGGTATCCTCTTTTCCGTTTTCCCTCCCTCCCTGAAACACTTTATTACATCCTCTCTCCCTCTGCTTCTAGGAGGGTGTTCCTCCATCCACCCACCCACTCCCACCTCCCTGCGCTTGATTCCCCTACACTGGGGCATCTATCAAGCCTTCATAGGACCAAGGACCTCTCCTCCCATTGATGCCCAACAAGGCCATCCTCTGCCACATATGCAGCTGTAGCCATGTGTACTCCTTTGTTGATGGCTTAGTCCCTGGGGGTTCTGGGGTGTCTGGTTGATTGATATTGTTGTATGCTGGTTGTGGTACACGTTAGTAGTATTTCCTGAAGGAGGCAGAGGCAGGAGGATCACGAGTTTGAGGCCAGGCTGGGCTACCTCCACTCTTTTGGATACTTTTCTTTTTTTATTCTATAGAAATAATAGTGCACTATAAAAATTATTTCAGGGCTCCTCAAGTAGAGGCATTTACTGCCAAGTCTGGTAACCCAAGTTCAACCCCAGAGTCCATATGTTAGGAGAGATGCATCACCTGAAAATTGTTCTCTGACCTCCACACACACCGTGCAAGTGCATGTTCAAGCCCCCACATGCACAAACATCAATGTTTTTAAAAAGATTTAAAATCCTGTAGTTTGCTTCATTCATGTATGTGTAAATAACTATTGGTTCACAGATAAATTTATAATTTTAAAGCAGCCATTAGAACCCCATTGAGCATTTGTATCACAGATTATTCAGTCTTTACTTTATGGGCATTTCAGTTGTTTTGAATGTTTTGAAACAGCAAACATTGTGGTAATTAAGACAAAGACATTTTATTTTCCATATATACTTGAGCTTGTGACTCAGTGACTTTTACATTTTTAAAATTACTCCTCTATCATTGTCTGACATGCATTTAGTACCCTGAACTAGGAATCTCCACAAGAAATGCACTATATAAGGACTGGAAAGCCTATGTATGTGAAAGGGACATTCAATGTCACTTCAGAGAAACTGATGATGGAGGCTTAGCCTCATGTGGTTTTTATTAAACTCTAACTTCCTATCCAAGCAACTGCAGAGTGGTTGGTAGGCCAGAAGTAAATGGCACCTTGGAGACCTTGGAAGGCTGAGGAAAGCTCACTTTCTGTATACTTGGCTTTCATTCCTCTAGCCTGCCCAATTACTATTGTTGGTTGGTTTTATTTTACATTTATAATACTGTCTTTGATATATTGTGGCCAGAGGATCCTGAAAATGTATTGTCTAGATAGTAAATACCCCTCTGTTATGAGAGGGATCCAATTGCATATTTATTGCTTTTGGGAAAACTCAAGGCACAGTAACTGCAAATACATATATTAATCACTTCAGTATCAAAATGTACATCCCCACAACACCATGTTTATTAATTTTTTCAGTAAAACATGACACTTATTAATCATTTTTTTCTGTTATTTGACATCTTAAGGCCTTGTGGGTTAAGGAAAGGGCTGCTCCTCCCAAAGTTAGCTGATCCCTACAGATAAAAATTTGCTTGATATGCAAACCAAATAATAATCCTCATCTCTGGTTCCACCTCATTTTATCAGGTTTTTCCACTCTAGAATACTGTCAACTTGCAACTAAAGATCACTGTGTTTACAAATTCCAAGCCTGCTCAGCTGGTCTTCAACAGCCTACTCATTTCTTCCCTCAAACCTTTCAATAAAGACTAGTAACCAGGTTTCCTTCCTGTTTCTTTTGCTTCCTGACTAACTGTGGTGAGTCTTTATATATAACCTCTGTATGTAATGGTCAAGTGTGTGACCACTTCATATGGGAGCTGTAAATAGCTTCAAGATATCTTATTCTGACTATACCTGAACAAAAACAGTAAAAAATGAAAATATCATGGCAGTGCTGTCAGTCAAATGCAGAGTATGGAGAATTATGTAGGGAAAACTGACTTTTCCACTAATTCACTTAAAAAAAATCTCTACTTGTTAATGTGTGTAGTGGCACAAGTCTTTAACCATAGCACTAGGGAGAAAGAGGCAGACAGATCGCTAAGGTGAAAGTTGGTGTGATACACATAGTGAGTGAGTTTTAGACCAGCCAGGATTACACAGTGAGAACCTTTCCCAAAAATCACAAAGCAAAATAAAACCTTGACTTGTTACTCTTGTAATTTTGCATCCTTCAATTTAAAAGTAAACTGAATTGGTATTTGCATGATATCAATTCTTCTTCCTATGGAGAAATAAATTGTGTATTCTTGTCTTCTGCCTATTTTCATGGAGTAAGTTTAAAAGAAAAGTGGATGTACATGGATTTTGAACATAAATGCAAACTATAAATCCTTCAAAAATTCTAGGAAAAATTCTAGGTCTGGGATTTAATGAAAGATTCTTATTATCTATAGTATGATCTGTGAAGGTAAACATGTACAGAAATGTATCAAATTAAACTTTCAAAATTTAAAACTCTTCATTATTAAAGACTCTGTTATGAGAGCAAAAGACAAACTCCCTCATATATTGATGATGGGAATGTAAAATGATACAGCCTATTCCTTTTTTATTTCCTTTTCCCGGGGCTGAGTTTAAAACACAAACTATCAGTTCCACTACCATTTAGTTACACATTCAAACTCTCCCTTTTCTTGTAAAGCTGAACACACAATTACTTTTAAGACCTAGAAATATCACTTTTGAATATTTATCTCACATAAAGGAAAAATCATACTCATAAAATATGTATATAGATATTCATGATAGTTTTGTTTATGATCATCCCTAAATTGGAAATTACCTAAGTGTCTTTCAGTAGGTGACTAGATAATCTCCAGTACATCTATACCACGGAATATTCAACAGTAAAAGGAATGAAAATTCTGACCTGCCTCTAGAAGTGTTGCAGATATGGCTACTGTGTCACAAGTGCATCAGTAGGTGGCAGAAAGGAGAGAGGCTTTGCCTATGCTCAGTGTTCTGCCTTATGAATATCTGAAAGATTAGTAGCCTAACATTCCTTGAAAAAAATGTGAGCCTGAGATGACCACAAGTTCAGCGCCAGGGAACCAGGACAGGGAGTTAGCCTGAGATGACCACCAGTCTAGTGATTGCAGACCCTGACAGAAACAGCTTACAGGACCTGGGAGCATTCTGGAGACTAGAAGTCCACCTGGGACTGAGGGTTCAAGGCAGGAGTGAGCCTGAGACGGAAGACCCTCACACGGGGCCACTTGGACAGGCAGAGTGTGGAGTGACTGTGAGATGACCCCTAGACTGGCTCCATGGGGCCTGGACAGGGAGCTAGCCTGATATGACCACCAGTCGGGTGCTGCACGGGACTGCAGGAGAAGACTATGCCCAAAATGACATCTGCCTGATGCCATAATGCACATGTGGGGCATAGCAATCCTGAGACCATTCCTGAGATCTCTCCTGAGAAGATCCCAGACACTCAGAGACCCCAGATGTCACTAAGAGGAGCAAGTAAGTGGAGGAGAAGTGGAAGAGAAAGAAACTGAAGGATGTGTGTATAATGAAGAGAGTCAGAACTAGAGACTTGAGGGTAGTGAGGAACAGCCTGATGTGAGTAGCTGGAGATGCCACCTGTGACCATGATAGGGTCCTGGCTTGTGCTGCCATCTAGGTCCATGTCTGGGTCTGTGGCCCTGCAGCAGCAGAGGTCTGCTACCACCAAAGACCAGGTAGACATCCTCGTCTAGTCTGTTGCCCGGGAACAAATTGATGCCTGACTGAGGGTTGTGCAGAACTGGCTCCACCCCTCACCTGGGCATTGTGGAAGAGCTGGCCCTGGGAGGATGAGAGCAGGAAACGCTGACCTCACCCTTCACTAGCTGCAGTACTTGGGAGAGTGGGCCCTGCATATTGCTTGAGGTGTAGGTAAGCAGCCCACGGAGGATATGAGCATGGGAAGACCTACTACTTGTCTCCAGTGCAGTGGAATGGACAAGGAAGAGATTCCCTCCTTCTGCCTCCCTCCTCACTACTTGTAGTAGGCAGGAGACATGACCTTGGGCTCATTAGAGCAGGAGAGCTGACTTATACTTTTGCTGTGAGTTTCAGAGTTTTCATTCTTATATCGTTTCAGTTTTCCTTCTCCATTACCACAGTCCAGGAATCCATCTAGGAAATGATCTTGTCTCCCTGCAGTAGATTGATTTTCCCATTTAATAAAGAAAAGCTTTTGAAGTTCTTTATACCTTCTATATATTAATCCCATGTATGTAATTAGGAAAGATGCCTGTCTACAATTTGGCAGTTGTATATTCACTCGCTCTAGTAATTGTTTTTTGTTTGTTTGTTTGTTTGTTTGTTTGTTTTGTTTGTTTGGTTGGTTTTGCTGTTCCAAAGGGATTTTGTTGTTGTTGTTTTGTTGATAATCTTACATGATCCCATATATTAATTCTTGGGATCATTCGCTATGCAATTGGAGTCATTTTCAGAAAGTACCTACCTATGCTCGTATCAGAAGTGTTTTCCTGTAATAGTTTCAGGGTGTAAGATCTTGGATTGTCTTAGTTCTTTTTCCTGTTGCTGTTATAAAATACTCTTACAAAAGCAAGTCAAGGAAAAAAGAATTTATTCTGGCTTACTGTTACAAAGTATAGTCCATCATGGTGGAGAAGCCAATGCAGCTGAAACTTAAAGCAGATGCCCACATCACATCCACATCCAGCAAAAATGAATGAATGCTATTTCTCAGTTCTCCTTCTCCATTTATACAGTCCAGAAATTCCCACCCTGGAATGGTAGAACCTACAGTAAGTAGCTTTTTCTCTTCCATTAGTGTAATCAAGATAATTCCCTACAGTTTTCACCTTGTAATTCTAGATTCTATAAAGTTGATGGTGAACACTAATCATCAAATATATTTGAACTGACTTTTACACAGGGTGAAAGATACGGAGCTAATATCTCTCACTTGTCAATATTTCTGTCTAGCCTGGGGTTTGTCCTTTACTTCATATCAGTGTTTTACCTGCTCTTGGTGATGTAGTACTTAGCCACTTTGACTTTTCCTTTGTTTACAGGATACAGGATACAGGGTATGTACCTCATCTTCTATGATGCCTCTCTTTAGACATGAACACCTCTTTAGAAGCTTCTATTTGCTTTCAACAATCATCAAATTACTGTCTTTTAAAATATTTTCTTAGTTTTAATTGTGTGGATGTATGTGGGTTTGTGTGTGAGCATGTGCATGTGACTGCCAATGCTAGTGGAGGGCATAAGTATCAAATGCCTTGTAGCTAAAGGTACAGAGCATTGTGAACTGCCTGATTTGAGTACAGGGAATAGAACTTTTGTCTTCTTCATTATCCACCTTTCTAATTGTAGCCTTCCAGCATCCAGAGTCTTCAGGAGAGTAAAACACAACAGGGAACCTTAGAACATACAGCTTCCCACTTCTCTACTCTTCATCATGTAGGCCAGTCATGGATCCCATCCAGCGTCACCCCGGGCTGGCCCTAGACCACTGTGTATATGCAATAAAGGGGTAGAAATGATAGGGGAAATGATGTATTAGAGATAAATTATTTTACCACCTCACATCCATGACTCGTTTACCTTTTGTGGCCATGTCAGTTTTGTGCTCTTTTAAGTATTATTTTCTGTATATAGCTTCTTTGATATGTTAAGGATTAGATTTTGGGAAGAGGAACAGTTGTTATTGCTGGGCTGGGCATGGCCCTGATGGGGATGGAGTAACATGGTTCCTGACCCTGAGACAGAGAGAGAGAACTGCTTGGAGAAAGTACACACACACAAACAAGCAAGGCATGAGCAGAGAGGCTCCAGAGAGAAAGCAGAACACAGAGAGAAGCCAGCTAGAAAGCTGTATCAAGCAGAATACAGGTCTGCAGCTGGGATCCATGATTTGACTTCAAGTCCTTCTTTTCACCCCTCCCAGATACCCCTTCTCTCAGAACCCCTGTCCATGCTGAGGCTGATCCTCGACATGCTACTTTTTTGTTATAATAAGAAATTATGGCCGGGCGTGGTGGCACACGCCTTTAATCCCAGCACTCGGGAGGCAGAGGCAGGCGGATTTCTGAGTTCGAGGCCAGCCTGGTCTACAGAGT
>NW_018392040.1:93847-110624 GCF_900095145.1 Mus pahari | reverse complement strand
CCTGCCTCTGCCTCCCAAGTGCTGGGATTAAAGGTGTGCGCCACCACTGCCTGGCATGTTATGTCATTATTGATCATAGGGCCAAGAATGTAGTATGTACTAACCAACTAAAAATATCTGATTTTTGTTTGCTTCTGGGCTTTGCTTTTATTCTGCTGAGGGTAAGTCATAATTTATAGCTTCTGAGGAGATTAAGATGATATAAAGTTTGAATAGTCATCCTAAATTACTCTAGTTTTTAATTTTGCTTGAGCCATTAAAACTCAATTATACACAGACCAAATTCCTGTTTATTAGAAGGCTCAGAAGTATTATAAATGAGTTCTTACATGTTTATGGAAACCCATTGCATTCTATTCCATGCAGTTTTTTTGCAGAAAGGAATTGCATCATTTTAATAACAAGCACATTTTCCATGATTATACTTATTCATGTTGAGAATGCAGAAAATCATTTACACTCCAGTGATGTAGACTGTTTAAGTAAATGAGAGTATGAGCCATTAGCCGGCTTCTCTTTTTTAAATCATCTCTGCCATTAGCAGTTCATTGACACCTCCATGCCTGCTGAAACATTTTTCATATCCTCTAAGACCAACTAGAATTGTGTCAAGTCCAGTCCCTTCTCTACCAGTCAGAACACATTGCTTCTTCCCTTCTTCTGCTCACTGCATATAATGTGTATCTCAGAACACATACTACAGTAAACTATGTTACTGAATGCAATCAGAATAACACTAATTATAACATGCAAAATGAAAATAATGTTTTCAAAAAGAATTTTTTAGGGCTAAGGAGACAGTTCCATGGGTAAATTACAAATATGAAAATATGATGACCTGAGTTTGGATGCCCAGAACCCATGTACAAAGCCATGTGTAGCTACATGTGTATATTAACACATTGCTGATGGAGGCAAGGCCAGGAAGATATCTAGGGCGTGCTGGCTCCTGTCCAGTGAAAGACCCATCTTAAAGGAATAAAGTCAGAGTGATAGAGGAAGAAATCTAATGTTGACCTCTGACCTATACACAGAGATATACAGAGATACACACACCACAAATATAATAGAAATAAAAACAAAATATTAATTTTTAAAATGTTTTAAAAAGAATATTCTTCTTTACTTCCAAGACCCAAACAAGCATGCTAATAACACTTGTGCAAGTCTTGCTGTGGCTATTTATATTACGAGCAAGAAAACCAAGGAACATGGTGTTGAGAATAATATGTGCCCTGTTTTAAGTTACTTCATATTGTATACAACTTATTTTCAAGCTGTGCCTCGCTCTGAAAGACTCCATTCTACAAGCAGCTTTTGACTCCATTTCTGAATACAAACATATGACTCTTTACCTTGTTGTGCACAATAAACACCACCATCTGTCTGGAGCTACTGACAAGGCACAGCCTGATAAATATCTCACTTCGCAAAGAAGAAACGGTACCACTCTATAAATTTATCAAAGTAGTTTGGGAACACATGAGCACAAGGGCTGTAACAGTTAATCTTCATTGTGAACTTGATTGGACTTAGAATCACCATGGAAACAAATCTCTGGACATGTCTGAGGATGATTATGTAAAATTGGTTAGCTGAGATGGGAAGTCCCACCTTAACTGTGGATAGCACTATTCCATGGACTGGAAACCTGTACTGGGTAGAAAGGAGTAAATAATCTGAGCACAAGCATTCATTCCTCTCTGTCTCTTGACCAGCAATATGACCAGCCATCTACTTCTGATGCTACATTTTCCCTGACATGAAGAACTGTACCCCTGGAATCCTTTTCTTCTTCAAGTTTTCTTTTTATGTGGAGTTCAGGTGTTTTGTCACAGCAGTGAGACAAGTAATTTTAGTTCAGATGTACTAAAAATGATAGCAGGTACCTCAGACTTTGGAACGTGTTGAACCTATAAGACTAAGGAAAGAATGTGACACCCTCATCTGGATCCCCATGAAGAAGAGTACAGCTAGTGTTGTGATGGTGGAGACCCCATCAACCTGGTGTGCACATAAGGAGACTGACAGCCAGAGAATACCCAACTGTCTCATGGCCTTCAGCTCAGCTCGGTTTCTACTGCTAATGAATTCTACTCAAATTGCCATCTGTTCAACATCCATTTGTCCATCTTAAGCCCACCAAGTCTTTAATCTCTATGGCCATCATTCCTCTCTTCTGATACACGAATTAACTCTGAGACTTGACTCTATTCTAATTTCATAACTTAACTCTGCAGCATTACCTCTAACACTACCTCCAACTGGTTTCCAAAATACTCTTATGTAACCACTTCTATGACTCTTTTTGTATCTTTCTCAGGTTTCTACTTGTTTCCAATGGACCTCTTTGGAAATCTGTGAAATTTGGAAATCTCAGTCTCTTTAACCCATTGCAGCCATTCTGCAATATACACATAGCTTGCTAGATACATAGAGTGTAGAATGTGTGCTGTGACACGAGAATTAAAATTGGAGCAAAATAACCTGCATTTGCCTCAGTCAGCTACTGGGGGAAATTAGAACTATCTGGAAAATCAGAGTCAAAGAAATCATGACAACCTAGGAGTTTATTGCTATGCAATAATTTCTGGCATTGTGAGAAGACACAAACATATTTGTTTATGCTCCTGACACTGCTCACATATAACATTTCCTCAACCTGTGCAGACCTATTTTAACTGACTTGTGCTTGGGGGAGTAAGGTATGACACTTCTGACATGGAAATGTATGACATGGATATGGAGACAGGCCTCTTCCATCAATCATATGTGCCTGCAGCAGCCATTACCCAGCAGCACTATGGGAGATAAGAAATGTGTTTCAGTGATATTTTAGGAGAAAAAAAGTGTCATTAAAATTTTCATTTCTTTTTTCTTTTTTTATTACTTTTATTTTTTCACGGTCCAGTTGTTGCCCACCTCCTGGTCTGCCCTCCCACAGTTCCTCATACCATACCTCTTCCTCATCCCCCACCCTGCCCCTGTCTCCACAAAGATGTCTCCACCCCACACCCCACCTCACCAGACCTCCCCACTCCTTGGGGCCTCCAGTCTCTTGAGAGTTAGGTGCATCTTCTCTCACTGAACCCAGACCCAGCAGTCCTCTGCTGTATATGTGTTGGGGGCTTCATATCAGCTGGTGTATGCTGCCTGGTTGGTGGCTCAGTATCTGAGAGATCTTGGGGGTCCGGATTAATTAAGACTGTTGGTCCTCCTAGAGGATTGCCCTCCTCCTCAGTTTCTTTCAGCCTTTCCCTAATTCAACAACAGAGGTCCCTGACTCCAGTCCAGTGGTTGGGTATAAGTATCTGTATCTATCTCAGTCATTGGCTGGTAGGGCCTCTCAGAGGACATCCATGCTAGGTTCCCATCTGTAAGCACACCATAGCATCAGTGTCAGGCCTTGGAGCCTCCCTTTGAGCTGGATCACAATTTGGGCTGGTCACATGACTGCCTTTCCCTCAGTCTCTTATCCATTTTTGGTCCCTGCAGTTTGTTTAGACAGGAACAGTTCTGGGTCAGAGCTTTTGACTGTGGGATGGCAACCCCAACATCCCACTTGATGCCATGTCTCTACTGGAGGTGGGCTCTATGAGTTCCCTCTCTCCACTGTTGGACATTTCTTCTAAGGTCCTTTGAGTCCTGAGAGTCTCTCACCTCCCAGGTCTCTGGTGCTTTCTAGAGGGTCTGCCCACCTCCCACTTCCTACCTCCGGGAGGTGGCATATTTCCACTCATTCAGCTGTCCCTCAGGGCTTCTCTCTTGCTCCTCCCCTGTACCTGATCTGTTCTCCTTTCCCCCTCCCACTCTACTCTCCTCTCCCACCCAGATCCCTCCCTCCCTCTGTCCTGTGATTGCTTTCTTTTTCCTCCCAAGTGGGACTGAGGCATCCTCTACTTGGGCCCTTCAGCTTGTTAACCTTCTTGAGTTCTGTGGTTTATATCCTAGGTATTCTGTACTTTTTTTGGCTAATATCCACTTATTAGTGAGTGCATACCATACATGTCCTTTTAGGTCTGAGTTACCTCACTCAGCATGACATTTTCTAGTTCCATTCATTTGCCTGTGAAACTCAGGATGTCTTCATTTTTTAATAGCCGAGTAGTATTCCATTGTGTAAATGAACCACATTTTCTGTATTCATTCTTTTGTTGATGGGCATCTGGGTTGTTTTCAGTTTCTGGCTATTATAAATAAGGCCGGTATGAACATAGTGGGCATGTGCCCCTGTGGTACGGTAGGGCATCTTTTGGGTATATGCCCAAGACTGGTAAAGCTGGGTCTTCAGGTAGATCTATTCCCAGTTTTCTGAGGTCCCTCCAGATTGATTCAGAGTGGTTGTACCAGTTTGCAATCCCACCAGCAATGGAGGGGTGTTCCTCTTTCTCCATTGGAATTTTAAGTGTTGATTTTCTTCCATAGAAAGCATCCTGCTTTGTTCTCGAAGACTGACTTTTCAATTAGAAGTATTAGTAATTTACCTTTGCTCCCTCCTATGATGTTTTTTGTTTTTGGCCAACAAGATGCTAATTTAGTTTTTACATCTTTAGATTAGATTGTCAGTAAACAAGCTAATGTGTCTGCCCCTTCCAGTTTTGAAACTTGAATTCTAAGGATAATGTTTCTTTTCATTTTCAAATAAAGCTGACTTAAAAATATTAAAGAATAAAAAGAAAATAGTCAAATACAAAAATGTACTTTTGTAATTTTTATTTTGTTATATTTTATTTTCATGTAATTTTATAGAGATAATCATAATAAAATGGCATCTAATGAAAATAAAAAGGAAAGAACTATAGAACAAACAGAAATTCTGCCCTTCTCTTTTGCAAAGCACCTCTTGCAAGCAAGGAACTTGTGGAATTTGGCTCCCTTTCCCACAGCCATTGGATAGGAACTGCATGTAAACAATAATATCCTGTGCGACTTTGGGCTCATTTAACTGTCCTTATGGCTTTAGAATGAATTGCCTGGATTCTTACTCAGGGCTCATGCTTGACATTCCAGAAATAATACAGAGTTGACATTAAAATTTTTACCCTACACCACCCAGGTTGGGGTTGTCAGCACAATTTGTTTGCCTTTGGGCTTGGTACTGGTACAGTCTTTCAAATACCATGTCCTTGAAGAAGATGTCTGGTACTCTGGGGACTTCCCTGTCCTGCTGGATGCCTTTGCAGTTAGCAAAGCACTTGGGTGCTCTCCTAGAAAAAAAAGTGATAGCAGTCAAAAACTCATAGCTTCTGAGGTCTTAGGCCCTAGGGGTGAACTTTCTACTGTTGTTTGGTAAACTGTTACAAGGCCAAGCTATCTCATAAATATTTATGCTTATACTCTGAGACAAATGCTACTCCTTGCCTTAATCAGAGAAGTCTCCTTTGCAAAGAAAGGGGCTGAATACAAAGATACATGGCTACTGAAGGTCCAGAGAATGAATAAAAGTTGAATGCTCTAAGCAAGACATTTGTGCTACCCCTTCTAAGTCTCTGAGATTATTGCTGAAGAGGAGTGGAAAGAATGTAGGAGCTGAATGACAGGAATAAGGGCTGTGAAATGCTGACGTCTGAGCATGGCCCAACCAATACAGTCATGCTCTCCCAGCAACTAGGACTGCCTCCAATGTACCTACAGAAGATTGAATCCATCCACCACCAGTTGTGGATTGGGGAGGAGCCCACAGGGTTATATTCCTCATGCTCAAGTATTGCCTAGTGATGGATTCTGAGGTGGACCATATTTAATTAACTAGGAATAGAGAAACTTTTTGAAAGAAAGATACTGTAATCCCAACACTTGAAGGATCAAGTGTTGATCAGTTTGAGCCTACACAGCAAGTTCAAATCCAATACAAGAACAAAAGAGAGAGAGAGAGAGAGAGAGAGAGAGAGAGAGAGAGAGAGAGAGAGAGAGAGAGAGAGAGAGAGAGAGAGAGAGGAACAGAAAAGAAGACTGCCACGTATGTACTTAGTTTTTTGGCACTGAACTGGGAATTAGGTGATCTGGACTGTACATCCCAGCTAATAACTTGGTTTTAGACAACATTCTCAGTGTCTGTGTTGATTTAAATAGGTTTGTCCCCTATAGACTTGTGTGTTTGAATTCTTGGCCCATGAGGAGTGGCACTATTAAGAGGTATAGCTTTGCTGGAGTAGGTGTGGCCTTGTTAGAGGAAATGGATCACTGTAGGGGTAAGTTTTCATGTCTTCTATGCTCAAGCTCCACCCAGTATCTCAAGCAAAAGATACTCCTTGCTCTGGTGGACTAAGATGTAGAACTTCCAGCTCCTTCTCCAGCACTGTCTGCCTGCACCATTGCCACGTTTCCCACCTTGACGATATGTACTAAACCTCTGAATTGTAAGCCAGCCTCTGTTAATTGTTTCTTTTATAAGAGTTTCCTGGTCATGGTATCTTTTCACAGAAATGGAAACCCTAACTAAGACAGTGTCTCTGACCTGTTTTAAATCTTGAAATAATGGAATTATGTTGGGTAATCTGCAAATTCTTATATTCATCCAGGTACCTTAAAATATTGAACAAAAGCCGGGCGTGGTGGCGCACACCTTTAATCCCAGCACTCGGAAGGCAGAGGCAGGCGGATTTCTGAGTTCGAGGCCAGCCTGGCCTACAAAGTGAGTTCCAGGACAGCCAGGGCTATACAGAGAAACCCTGTCTTGAAAAACCAAAAAATAAAAAAATAAAAAAATAAATTGAACAAAACCTGCCAGTATAAGCTCCACAGCTCTCTGACTTAGGTAGCACTTAAGCACCAGTTTCAGGTCTTTGTCTTTCCTAAATATTTTGCTAGAGGTTGTGTCTAGCATGTAGGGAAACAGCTGCTTGCTTCACTTAGCACCTGGGCATTTGCTGTGTGGTAGTAATTTTCTAGATGTGAGATATGCAAATTTAACTGTAATATCTATCACTACTATAACTACTAGCTATTATTTGAGCCAAATTCCTATACATGCACTTTATATACAGTATCTCATATTATTTTCAGAAGTTTAATAATTTGACCAGAATCATGTAGCTCTCCAGGGCAGAAGTCGGGATTTTTGTTAATGCTCTGCTCTAAGTCTCTTAGTCTGTAGCTCACTCTGGCCTGGAACTCACAGTCTCCTCTTCTGCCTCCTGAGTGCCAGCTGGTCTCAAACTCATGACATTCTTCCTGCTTCAGACTCCTGAGTGTCAGGGTTAAAGGCATGATCCACCATTCATGGCATACTTATTTCTTTCTATTTATTTATTTTATTTATTTATGACAAAATGTGTTACTATTTGTTTTTGACCACACAGTCTGAATCCTGTGGACTAGAAATTGTATACCTAGGGAGAACCTTGGCTTGGCTGGGCTGAAGGTAAGATTCTCTTTGCAGATATACCCTAGACAGCAGAGTCAGATCAGTGGAAAGACCTAAGCACAGCTCAAACTAACAAACCAGAGGAAGTGTGATTAGCTTGTCCAAACTCAGGGACCAGGCAGAGGGCAGCAAGGCTACACACATGGCAAGTATGGAGAAGAGCATGCCCTGTGGGTTTCAGGAAGGGCACATACTTTAGTTGCCTATGTAAGTCCCTCCTTGCTCCCTCTTCCTTTCCCTTTGTGTGTTCATTTGTGTGTGTGTGTGTGTGTTCATTTGTGTTCATGTCCACTCTATATAATATTACTTGTCTGAGTGATTTCAGGGTTGACTTCTTGATAACTAATTGGTGTGTTCTTCCCTGGGGAAAGCCAATTTCCCTACTCCCAGCTTTCCTCAGTTGCTCATAGCTCTTTAGATAGGGTTGAAGTCTTGTGGGCTTTTCTCGGGCCAGTTTGGCATATTCATTTCCACCTTAGCTTACACTCTTTCTCAGCGCACCTGGGGCTTGTGCTGATTGACTATAGGAACTGACCAGCAAGCCCCAATGACCTTCCTGCTTGCCCACCCCCAGCACTTGTGTTCCGTTTGCTTTGGTTTTAACATGGATGCTAGGGATTTGAACTCAGGTCTTTATGCTGATGCTGCATACACTTTATCACTGAGCCATCTCTCAAGCCTCCACCTTGTCTTTTGAGAGACTGAGTCACTCTCTGGAAACCAGAGCTTATAGATTAGGGTATGCTGGCTGCAAAAGGAGCTTCAGGGGGCAATTTGCTTCTAGCTCCCCAGCATTAAGATTACAAGCAGATAAAGTTTGCAAGACCAAGGGGCCTCTCTTCCCAATGACGACTCACTAGGCCATCTTCTGCTACACATGCAGCTAGAGACACAAGCTCAGGGGGTACTGGTTAGTTCATATTGTTGTTCCTCCTATAGGGTTGCAAAACCCTATAGCTCCTTGGGTACTTTCTCTAGCTCCTCCATTGGGGGCCCTGTGTTCCATCCAATAGATGGCTGTGAGCATCCACTTCTGTATTTGCCAAGCACTGCCATAGCCTCACACAAGACAGCTATATCAAGGTCCTTTCAGCAAAATCTTGGTCTTGCAAACTTTATATGCCCCAGTACAGGGGAACACCAGGGCCAAGAAGTGGGAATGGGTGGGTAGAGGATCAGGGTGGCAGGGGAGGGTATAGGGGAATTTCAGGATAGCATTTGAAATGTAAATGAAGAAAATATCTAATAAAAAATTGAAAAAAAGAAGATTACAAACAGAGCTCACCATGCTCCACTTTTTACACAAGTTCTCAAAATTGAAGCCAGGTCCATGTGGTTGGCCACTTTACCTCTAGACTAGGTATTCTTTGAGACTAGTTTTATAATGGTGCTTATGCATGTTGAGTGGGCTAACACGTCAAAACTCTGGTGGAAGACAACACCCTGTTGTCTCTTTGTCTGTGGAAAACCAGCGTTGAGTTGTATGAAGGCACACCTAGGTCAGCCAGGCCCAGAGTCAGCAGGTCTGAAGAGCAGCACTCTGTTGGGGTTCTACAGAGCAAGCAAATTCCCTTTCTAAGCCACTGTTCTTTCTTAGGAATGACTGAGTTTCTGAGGTGCAAGGATCCTGTTTTGATTCCATCAGAAGCTGCACTGGCAACAGTACCAGAATCTGACGTTCAGGCTGCTTGCCTATCTCCTGCAGACCTGGGAGAGATTAACTGGTGAGAGGAGACAGGTTAATTAAAACCTAATCTTAAAGCAGACAGAGGAGATTCTACTCTCAAATCTATGTCATGGGGCTTTAGAGTACAGAGAACTTTTATGGGGAGAAAGGCGGGCAATATAGAGAGACAATGGGTAGGAAGTCCATGAACTGGGCAGGGCCTTCCTCGCCCAGAGGTGTGTCTTCTTTCCTCTTCTCTGGCAGGAACATCACAATGGAATTTACAATTCTGCATCTAGTTAGCCAGAATTTGAGGAAGGGCTTCTATTCAGAGCAAAGCATCAGGGAAGGGCAGACAGCAGAAGGCAGAATGCAGATGGTGCAATTATGAGTTTCAAAAGAACTCCCATTGATATTCCTTTTTGTTTCTGCCTGCTTCACCTTAGGGGATTTGAACTGCTTCATCTGGCTGATCTTCTCTGCTGGATAGCTGTGTGACAGTGCAGGCTTCCAGAAGACAACAGTGATCAAAGGAGCCACATGCTTGTGCCTGAAAGAAACACCAAGTGCAAAGTCCAACTAGGAGCCAAGGTTAGACAATATCTGATGTCTCCACCTAGTGGAAGGATAGCCATCATGCATATGATCTGTTAAGGTTTGTCGGGTCACCCAGTTTGACAATTCCTTTTGTCTATGAAGGAACTTTGTTTTCTTTCTTCTTCTTCTTCTTTTTTTTTTTTTTTTTTTTTTTTTTTTTTTGGTTTTTCGAGACAGGGTTTCTCTTTGTAGCCTTGGTTTGTAGCCTTGGTTGTCCTGGAACTCACTCTGTAGACCAGGCTGGCCTTGAACTCGGAAATCTGCCTGCCTCTGCCTCCCGAGTGCTGGGATTAAAGGCTTGCGCCACCACACCTGGCTGGAACTTTGTTTTCTAAAGCCATCCCCGGATGGTTCTGTGCTTTGGCCCTTTGTGGTGAGAAGTGTGGAGGTATGCATGTTTCATCCTCAGTCCGTTTTCGTGTAGGACAGAACAGTAGTATAAGGAAAAGGCCATTCCTAGACCAATTTAGGCAACATAGTAGATTTAGAAAGAGTGGCTCTTGGTCTAAGTTTACCAGAGTCCATGATTAAACTGGCAGTTAGCTAGAACTCTATAGCAGAACTGTGCTTGTGTGAAATCGTGACAGGCTACCCTTAAAACATTTTGACTATTTTGTCTGGTGTAGAAGATTAACTCTGTCAGAAGGGTTACTTTAATTGTACTGTGATGAGTTATCATATTTATCATGTACTTAACAAAGTGTAAAAAACAACTAGAAAACTGTGTTTAGGAACATGTCAAAATTTCCAAGTTGGTTTTATTAGAATTTTTTAATTCAAATTTTTATTAGATATTTTCTTCATTTACATTTTAAATGCTATCCCAAAAGTCCCCTAAACCCTCCCCCCACCCTGCTCCCCTACGCACCCACTCCCACTTCTTGGCCCTGGTGTATTTTGTTTCTTATATTTTAGTAATACAGAATACAAAGAATTGCATTTTAATAAACTGCAGTTACCTTTGTTTTGCTGATAACAGCAACATCTTTAGAGTTCATTAGGCACATGCCACAGCACCATATAGACTTGGAATACAGAATTATTCTTTATTAACCAATAAAGAACGCTCATACAGAAATGATCACATCTTGCTTTTTAATTTAAATTTTTAGTATGCAAAATAATAGATTCACAGTATCAAAATGTTTTGTTTGTATGTACATGTGTGCACATTTACATGCACATGTATGTGTGAGGATGCATGTGGAAGTCAGAAGTCAACCTCAGGTATTGTTCCTCATGAGCCATGTTTTTTTTTTTTCTTTCTTCTGAGACAGGGTTTCTCTGTGTAGCCCTGGCTGTCCTGGAACTCACTCTGTAGACCAGGCTGGCCTCGAACTCAGATATCTACCTGCCTCTGCCTCCCAAGTGCAGGGATTAAAGGCGTGCGCCACCATGCTCAAGCCATGTTTTTGAAATAGAGTCTGTCACTGGGACCTACAGCTCATAGATTAAGTTAGGATTGCTGAACACTGAGCCACAGGAATCCTCCTGTCTTTGCCTATCCAGACCTAGAATTACAAGCATATTCTATCAATGGGAATTGGATTCAGTTACTTGTGCTTACCTGTCAAGCACTTTAACCACTGAAACACATCCCCAGTCTTTATCATGATATTTGTACATATATAATTGTACTTTGTCATATTTATCTCTCTTACTACTACATATATATATATATATTTGTGCACCACACATATTCAGGTACCCATGGAGACCAGAAGAGGGTGTAGATCTCCTAGAACTATTAATTAGATGTGGTTGTGAGATGCCAAACATGGGTGTTGGGAATCAAACATAGGCCCTGTGCAAGAGGAGAAGATGTTCTTGTTAGAGCAGAAAAGTCTCCTTCTAGCTAAAACATTTGAAGTGTAGACTTGAGTGGCAACCATTCCAGCTGGGCTGTGTCAGTCACTTGGCTAAGAGGCAACCTCTAGCAAGGTGGAACCTGATCAGGTATTGGGTGAGAGAAAAGGACTGAAGCCCTGAGGGCAGCAGAAAGAATGGAAACAGGCAACCTTGGGAGGTAGGAGGTGGGGGGAGGGGGACCCTCCAGAATGCATCAGAGACCTGGGAGGTGAGAGACTCTCAGGACTCAAAGGGAGGGAATGCCCTTATATGGGATGCTGGACAGTAGGGAGAGGGAATTTATAGAGCCCACCTCCAGCAGGGTAGGAGACAGGGCATCAAGTGAGGGATGGGGTTGCCATCCCACAGTCATACCTCTGACCCATAATTGTTCCTGTCTGAAAGAATTACAGGACTGGGAATGGAGAGGAGCCTGAGGAAAAGAAGGTCCAGCATCAGGTCCAAAGTGGGATCCAGCTCAAGGGTAGGTCCCAAGGCCTGACACTATTAATGAGGTTATGGAACACTCACAAAAAGGGAACTAGCATGACTGCTTTCCAGAAGACCCAACAAGCAGCTGAAAGAGTCAGATGCAGACGGGCAGTGGTGGCGCACGCCTTTAATCCCAGCACTTGGGAGGCAGAGGCAGGTGGATTTTTGAGTTCAAGGCCAGCCTGGTCTACAGAGTGAGTTCCAGGACAGCCAGGGATACAGAGAAACCCTGTCTTGAAAAAAAGAAGAATCAGATGCCAATGTTTGCACCCAACCAATGGACAGAAGCAGCTGATCCCTGTGGTTGAATTAGGAAAAGGCTAGAAAATCTAGTTGTTTTAAACATAAAGAATTAAGTTCTTAGATAAAAAAATATTTTCAACAAAAAAAGAAAAATCTGAAAAAACACATTCTGGTTTGATGACTCTACAATAAAATTTAATCATAAAAACTTTATTAAAGATTTTTAAGATTATAGTGAATTTAATTACCTTTCAATTCTCTCTCATGATGGCTCAGGGGTTAAGTGTGCTTCCTGTTCTTCCAGAGGACCTGAGTTCAGCTCCCACCATGAACATCAGGTCGACACAATTGCCTTTAACTCAAACTCAGTCTGACACCCTCCATTCTACACCTGTACACACGGTGTGCTTACACGTAAACATGTACATTCAGAAATGAAAATGAATCTTTTTTATTATTATTATTAGATGTTTTCTTTATTTACATTTCAAATGCTATCCCGAAAGTTCCCTATACCCTCACCCCACCCTGCTCCCCTACCCACCCACTCCCACTTCTTGGCCCTGGCATTCCCCTGTACTGGGGCATATAAAGTTTGCAAGACCTAGGGGCCTCTCTTCCCAATGATGGCCAACTAGACCATCTTCTGCTACATATGCAGCTAGAGACACGAGCTCTGGGGTACTGGTTAGTTCATATTGTTGTTCCTCCTATAGGGTTGCAGACCCCTTCAGCTCCTTGGGTACTTTCTCTAGCTCCTCCATTGGGGGCCCTGAGTTCCATCCAATAGATGACTGTGAGCATCCACTTCTGTATTTGCCAGGCACTGGCATAGCCTCTCATAAAGATGTTTCTCAGTTGTCCTTCCATACATTTAAACTTCTTTCATTGGCTTATGAAATGTGTAGCTTGCTTAATGATTTTCAGCTGTAGCAAAGCCTGTCCTTTGACTGTTTACATAATGATGCCACCCCAGAAATAAGAAACCATGTCTTTGAAAAATAATAATTTCTTTGCATCTATATTAAGCTTGGGATAAGAAAAAGGAAAGACCAAAGAAAATTAGACTTGTTCAAGAATGTATTTGTTTAAGAATTCTGGTAATATGCTTTAAACAACATTTAATTATAAATTCTGTAGGATTCAGTTTACAGACACACTTACTATGTAATTTAAAGATTTGCAGGTGTCTAAATATTTGTTGACTAATTTTCATATATTCATATCAGACTCTAGATAAACTGTGTGCCATTTCTAGATGTATGCACTGTGTATTCATAGGAACAAAACATATGTAGAAAGGGGGTGTTGCCAATCTTTCTATGCTTTCCGACAAAACATTTTTAATTACACCCAAGAGCTAGATAGGAAACCAAAGTGCCCCTCCTATTGCAGGGAAGCGGGCAAATTCTTTTAGCCTTTATCAAATACTATCAGCATCTGGTTGCCTAAATAAATATAGTTTTTAACTGGCTAGGTTAAGTCACTGCTACTAAGTGTACTTGAAATAGTTTTTTTCATTCATGGGTGTTTATAGCAACACAGAAAGATATGTTCCTAAAACTGACTGCTAACGGAAGTAGATAGTGATTATCTCCACAGTTCAAATATCAAATGCATTGCCCTCATGCAAATTAGAGACTCTAGTGTATATTTTATTAATGGACAAATATGCCCCTTTTTTAAAAAAAAGTTTTATTGATTCTTTGTGAATTCACATCATGCACCCCAGTCCCACTCATGTCCTTGTCACTTCACATCTCTCCTTTGCCCTTGTAACCTCCCTCCAAAAAGAAAATTTAAAAAAGCAAAAAATAAACAAACTAAAGCAAATCATAAATATCATCATATTGTGAAAGCTGTACTATGTCACGGTATGCCCCCAGTATACCCCTCTGTCCACACATCTTCACTTGCAAATGTTCATTGCAGTGAGTCATTGATCTGGTTTAAGGCCTCTGGATTCTCTCAAACCATCAATATTGGATCCTTAATTGGACTCTTCTTGGATATCCTGTTGGTGCTCTGTGTCATGGAGATCCTGCAACTTTGCATCAGCAGGACTGACCCTTTCACACATTCCAACAGTTCACAGATGTAGATGTTGTGGTTGCTCAACTCAAAGCCCTGGATCCTGGCATAGGTAGTAGTTGAGCTGGTCAGCCCACAGGTCCTGCATCTTCACCACCAAGGCAAGTTCTTCAGCACAGTTCCAGCTAGACTACTTAATGCTGCCTTTGGCAGGAGGCAGGGTCACCTCTATCACTCTCATGCCCTGTACCCCAGCCACCAGGGCCACCTCTATTGTGTTGTCCAGATGAGGTGCAGGGCAACTCTACTGTGTGATTAGGTCAGGAGGAGCAGGTCCAGCTTACCCACTCTCATGGCTGAGTTGGGAGGCTCTCCACAGGTGGCAACAGAAGATGGGAGGAGAGGCAAGTATAAGTTTTAATCTTCAAAACGTATTGCTTAAACACAATTACCTTTAAATATATGTTATATGAAAATGTACTTTGAGTAAAGTCTTTATGTTCAGGTACTTACTTATCCTTTCAAAACAACTGTTCTCAAACTTACACAATGATTGAATTCCTCTTATCAGTACATCGTTTTTATATATTAATAATTTATGAAACATGATGAGCATAGCCATATTTATTGTCTTTTCATGTATTTTAAATAGTAAAGAAGATTTGAACTCTTGGCAAATGTTTTAGTATTTTAACTTCTAAATGAGTTGGGCATATTACTTTTATTATATTCACCATACACACTTATCATATCTAATATTTATTCACTTCACATTTCAATTATTTTTAGATTACCCATGAAATTTAAGAAGCTAGACAAATACAATCAATATTTCACGTCATGTACTGACAAAGGAAAATCTTGTACTTGAGACATTGAAAACTAAATGTCTTGGTAAGAAGGAAGAAACAGATGGAGAGCTCTCTGTCTCTGTCTCTGTCTCTGCCTCTGTCTCTCTGTCTCTCTGTCTCTCTCTCTATCTATCTATCTATATATATGTGTGTGTGTGTGTGTGTGTGTGTGTGTGTGTGTGTGTGTGTGTGTGTAATGTCAGTGTTCTAAAAGAAAGAAAATAGACTTTTAAAAACTGGCAAATGATAAATCTCAATGGAATCAATACAGCCTCTGTGTTGCATCTGTATTGTTTGACGTGACCGTGTGTATGCATGGCTCTTTGTATACTATCTAAATAATACCCTACTGACTCCAAGATATACAATGCATCTACTAGGATATGTCTGGAGTCCTGATACCTAGGCTTTGCTGGCCACAGCAGCTGAGTTCCTTTTTAGGAGTGATCACTAGTCCCATAGGTGGGAACTGAGAATCATAGTACTCAAAGCTTGGTCTCTTTCCTCCCATTCACCTTGTCTAAATGGTTCTTGCTCACTGTTCTACTGAAAACCTGGGAGACAGAAGTTGTTACAAGCTGGCTCTGAAGGACCTCAAGTCACTCACAGGGAATTTTAGTGTACAAAGGGATTTTATGGAGAGAAAAGTACAGTGACATGGGAATGCAGAGATGATCTCTACAAGTATGTCTTTTTCCATTTTCTCTTAAGGGAGCTTCACAATGAGATTTGCTTGCCTATATGTAGTTAACCAAGATGGTGAATTGTGTCTCTTCAGTGAGAAAGATTAAAAGGTGGTAGAAACCAGATGGAGGAGAATAAAGAACTATTGCAAATAAACTTCTGTTATAACAAGTGCCCTATGGCCTATGAAGCAAAATCCTGTCTGTATTCCTGGACTTAGCAAACTCTTTCTGCCATAGCTATATCATCAGGATGTGATCTTCCTGGCCTTTGGAAGATTTTCCAGCCATAGAGATTTTTGTTCCTCTGCTTCACTTTCTAAGCTTATAGTTTATAAAACTACTGGTGTTTAATCACAGTTCAGTTCAGTCTTGGAACTGCCTAGCCCAAGAGAGAATAGTTTACTTACTCATGCCTTGGTTGTTGGAGGTGACCTTTGGTTCTAACATGATACTTGCACTCCTCCAATGATGGAACTTGAGTGGTGGCATGACTGGCAGAAATAAGCCAAGCAGAGGTGAAAGGGGACTGAGCACTCACTCACTGAGTATAACTAATGGACATGGCTCATGGTTAGGAAGTGACTCTGTATAGTATTTGTTTTTCTTATCGTTATGATAGAATAACAACAACTAACTAACAACTTAAGGAGGAAAGCTTTATTTTGGCTCATGGTTTTGGAGCTATTGCAGTGCAATGGGGTAGGAAAGACAAGGTTAAAAAAAAAAAAAAGCATCTCTGTCCAGTCCAGAGGCTGCACTTCTTCACATGATGTAGTCAAGGAGGAAACAAAGGCCTGCCATAGTTACCTATTTTCAACAACCAATCTCCATCTCATAAGCATTCCCCAACCTCCCATTAGCACCACAAGCTGAAGACTGTTAAAATAATAACCCTGGGGGTGATTTCAAGTTCAAACCATGAGAATGTCCTCCACTATTCCTTTGGCAGTGTTGGCCCCTGCAAAACTGGAAAGAGAAGTTAATTTTTTTTTTTTTT
>NW_018392040.1:71652-93717 GCF_900095145.1 Mus pahari | reverse complement strand
CTGTCCTGGAACTCACTCTGTAGACCAGGCTGGCCTCAAACTCAGAAATCCACCTGCCTCTGCCTCCCAAGTGCTGGGATTAAAGGCGTGCACTACCACCGCCCGGCGAGAAGTTAATTTTTTTATCAGGCAATGTGATCTCTGTATATTAATAGAAACTGTGATGTCTGAACAGAAAGTAGCTGACTTACTAGAAATTGTTGGAAGAACAAAGAACATCTGGAAGATACATGTAAAATGAGAAAAATAATATATTCTCATCAAAATTTCCATGGCTAAGAAATACAAGGCACTGTTAGTATGTTCCTTGATATATATGAGATATAACTGGGTCTTATTCCTTTCTGAGTCCCAAGTCATCTCTTTGGAATGGGAATCTGCCATAGAATGTAGATTCTACTTGTGTGCTCATGAGTCTCCAGTTCAGTCTTCAGCCAGCAGGAGTCACTGTGGGAAGATGAGGGTGCCTCTCATAGGTGTAGCAAAAAGAGGGCCAAACGCTGTTCTTGGCTGTCAAGGTAGCTGTTTCTGGACTGAGACTCAGCAGATTAGAATGGACTGAAGCTCTACCTGCGAGTTGGATTGCTTTAGTTCAGTGACATTGAATGTGTCATCTAATGTCTCTAGGAAACATAAAGAAAATTGCAAATTTAGAATAGTTTCTTCATCATAGGATGGTGAGGGTTCCCCGGCTGTATGTGTCTCTCTTAGCATTTGACCCATGAGTAGCATTCAAGGAAATTTGGCTTCTGCTAACTTTGGTCTCCTTTCTTCCTCCTTTCATTTTTCCTTATTTATCATTTCTCCTTTTTTTCTTTATCCAGGTAATGTTTGAACCCCCAAGTCTCCCAGACTCATACTTAGAACTCTCATTCTGTGTAGCTTTGAGCAAATTTCCTCTCTAAAAATTCATGTGCAAAATGGGAAATGAATAGACTTCCTTCAAATGCTTCCTCACAAGCCTCATTTCCTATTAGCACTCTCCTCTCATTTGTCTAGTTCTTTTATTTCTAGTTCCTATCACAATTGATTGTAATTCCATCTGCTTTACAGGCTCCGTTCTGAGCTCCCTGCAGATAGGACTACTTGGTTATGTTTGTATCTGAAGTGCCTCTTACAGTGTCTGGCCCAGAATTTACATTTAATAAGTCCTTGTTGAAATGTTAGTACTGTGCTGTAATTATTTTTCTAGGTATGTCTCTCTCATTAAGCTGCGAGCTTCTGGAAGGCAGATATTTCTTTATTTTAATATCTGCCACACATAGCAGGTGTTTGGCTTTGAGTAGGGACTCACCTAAGTTAGTTAGATGAATAGCTGATAGAGTAGGGAAGTGAAGGAAGAAATGAATGAAGAAATGGTGGGGAATGATGATTGAGGAAGTTTCTTTTTTTTTTCCTTCTTTTTATAGTATCCTACAATATTTTATTAATTCTTTGAAATTTTAATGCAATTTCTTTCTTTCTTTCTTTCTTTCTTTCTTTCTTTCTTTCTTTCTTTCTATCTATCTTTCGAGACAGGGTTTCTCTGTGTAGCCCTGGCTGTCCTGGAACTCACTCTGTAGACCAGGCTGGCCTCGAACTCAGAAATCCACCTGCCTCTGCCTCCTGAGTGCTGGAATTAAAGGCGTGTGCCACCAATGCCTGGCTAATGCAATTTATTTTGAACATATTCATACATTCCCAATGCCTCATAAGTCCACCTTACCTCCTTACCTACCCTCCTGACTCTTTCTCTTTCTTTCTTTCTTTCTTTCTTTCTTTCTTTCTTTCTTTCTTTCTTTCTTTCTTTCTTTCTTTCTTTCTTTGCTTTCCATTTATCTATCTTCATTCTTCTCTCATATATTATATCCTGACTGCAGTTTCCTCTCCTTTCCCCCTAGTCACCCCAACCTCTCCTCTTCCCCAGATTCACCCCTACTCTGAGTCCGTTCAGGAAAGAGTAGGCCTTCCAGGGACATCAAGTCCAGGCACATAGCATCAGTGTAAGGCTGAACAAGGCTGGACAAGGCAATCCAGTAGTAGGAACAGAGTCTCACTGTTAAGAATCCCACAAAAATGCCAAGCTACTTGGTCATAACATATATGCAGAGGGTCTAGGTTAGACCCCTACAAACTTCCTGATTTCTTGGAGCCAACTTGAGTTTGTCAGTTGATTCTGTGCACCTTGATCTTTGTTGTGTTGATGATCCCTCTGGTTCTGGTTCCTCTCATCCTTCTTCTCCCTCCTCTGTAGGACTCCCTGAGCCTCTCTCTAATGTCTGAGTTGTGGGACTCTGCATCTGTTCCTATCAGTTGCTGGATGAAGTCTCTGCTAGGCTCTGGTCTCAGAACAGTCTGCATGCATGACAAATTGTAGGTTGAAGGTTTTGTGGCTGTATTGATGTCCCAATCCCTCCACTTGAGACCTTGGCCTGGTTACAAAAGATTGCTGGTTCAGGCTTCCTATCCCCCATTACTAGGAGTCTTTGCTAGGGATACTTTTCATAGATTCCATAGAGTTAAGGAAGTTTCTTATATTCTAAGTATTAGTGAGGTCTTTGTGAGCTTGAGATTAATTGGGATACAGGGTAGGAATGTGTGGCTAAGGATTGGTCCACTGATGGAGGCCTTTCCTGTTTCCCCTCTGTTCGGGGATGTTACATGGCTGCCTACCTTTCTGTACTAGGCTTCCCTTTAGCCTTCTTGAGATCAAAGTATTTCAGATTTCCTCATGCTTTTGTGACTTCTTCCTTTCCTTGTTCTTTTTTTTTCTTGTCTACTCTTTTTTACTTCTCAACACCACTTTTTCCTTCTTCCATCCAAGAAGCCTGTTGTCTGGGCCTAGAATTTGTCTCTACCTTCTCCTTTCCTAGTGAAAATCTGAATCAAGCATTCTCTCTGTAGAGATGGCTGTATAAATGACCCCCAAATCTCTGTCTTGCTCTAACATTTCATCTGAGCTTTAAGTCTGAAGCTCCAGTCTCTTGCTGTGCATGTAAACCTGAATATCATTTCTAAAAATTCCCATCTTTTTTGATCCCAAATGACTTTTGCCCATATTTTGTTTTCATTAATAGCAATATCTTCCTTTTAAAAAAGTTTTCTGATAGAGCAATTGTACCTATTGTGTTTTGAGACAAGGCTTCATGAATCCTCCACTAGCCTTAAATTTTCTATAGTTAAGAATGAACTTGAGCTTTTGATCTTCTTGCCTCTACCCTCCGAGTGCTAGGATTAGAGGTATGTACTACATGCTTGGTTTATGAGCTACTGAGGAGGAATGCTAGGCCTCTGCACATGCCAAGTAAGTATTCTATCACCTGACCTCAATCACTAGCCTCTCTGCCTAGGCCTGTTTGGCTTGGTTCCCAATTTAGCAGTGTTCACAGGTGGGACCTGGGAAGGTGATTGTATCATAAGAACTATTTTAGTATCAACAATGGATTCAAGATTTGATGGGATTCCTGAGTGGTGGTGGAAACTTTAGGAGGTTGGGCCCAACTAGTGTAAGTGAGTCGCTGGGGACGCTCCCTATAATGGCATACCTTATTCGAGGACAATTCCCCATGTTCTTTTTTTTTTTTTTTCCTTCTTGACCATCCTGAGAGCAACTTTGCCTCTCCCTGCCCTCTTGTCATGATATACTCTCTCAGTGAATACCTACAGTGATGGATGGAGCCAAGTGACCATGCCTTTAAACCTCTTCAAGTATAAGCCCAAATAAACCTTTTGTGTTTTAAGTTGATTTGGGGGGGGGGGTACATTTGTCAGAACAATGAAAAGCTGAGTGAAAGAATATATATGTCTGTCTGTCTGATTATCTACTAACAAATATCACAAAATTAATAATTTATAAGTATTATTTAATAGCCAACATATACTCAAATTTCCTGATTTTTTTAATCATATTTATTTCTGTTGACTTACTTGAAATAAGACCCAAATGCTGGTTATATCTTGTAACTCAACTCCTTTTAAATTGTCAGAAAAATCAAACCTTTTGTTCCAAGGAATGTCTCATATTCTCAATTTACCTTATTGTTTTCTTGTTCAGTTTTTTCTCTATTCTCTATTTCTAGTAATCTTTTTAGCTATATGTACAGTCTTTGATGAGATGATTCAAGGTAAATTTGTGGTGAGTGGGTGAATATCCTTCCTGACATCACTTTGTAAGTCAATTCTGCTTGCCTCTTGTTTAGTAATACTAGGATTGCTCAGTGGGCTCAAATGGTGTCATCTGAAGTGGTCCATTATAGAGGTCCCCTTTGTCCCTTTGCCCAATGCTTTTAGCAGCCATTGTGATTATAGCTTCAGGCCATTATTTCAACAAGGGTTACAAAAGGGCACTTTTTCTAATTCTGATATTTCTCTTAACATGTATTAGTTCAATTTTTATATAAAGAAGAACTTTATTCACCAACCATTTAGTCATTGAATGACACTGTAAACCAAAAAGGCAGGATAATTATTTGATACTTTACCTTTAAAATTATCAATTTTCAGAATGAGTTGGTATCCTAGCAACATTCACTAATGGCCAACCAAGCCATTTAAGTATTGCTATGAACTCACAGGTTTTTTTATATATATTTTTTATGTGTTTTGATCTACTGTAGCTGCTACACATTTTTTTTTTCTTTTTTGGTGGATTATATCATCATAGGCTAGTGGGAATCAGTCCTGGTGAGTTCTTCCTACCTTTTGTCTTTAAAGCTTTCTTGATTTGTGGGTTGACAACTGTTCTCTAAAGAGCTTGATTTCTCCTTGATTAGAATGGTACTACTCCAGGGCTGGGTTGCTTAGTTGGAAGCAGCTTATCATATCGTTTCTTTATAGGGAATGGCTTAGAAAAACTTGCTTTCCAAAAGAGAAAACAGCAATCTTATCCTGATATTTTTAAAGTCAAATTTAAGTGTATATGTGATTTTTATTTATTATCACAAAGCATAAATGTACTGGATAGCTTTGTGTCAACTTGACACAGCTGGAGTTATCACAGAGAAAGGAGCTTCAGTTGGGGAAATGCCTCCATGAGATCCAGCTGTAAGGCATTTTCTCAATTAGTGATCAAGGGGGGAGGTTCCCTTGTGGGTGGTGCCATCCCTGGGCTGGTAGTCTTGGGTTATATAAGAGAGTGGACTGAGCAAGCCTGGGGAGGCAAGCCAGTAAGTAACATCCCTCCATGGCCTCTGCATCAGCTCCTGCTTTCTGACCTGCTTGAGTTCCAGTCCTGCATCCTTTGGTGATCAACAGCAGTTTGGAAATGTAAGCCAAATAAACCCTTTCCTCCCCAACTTGCTTCTTGGTCATGATGTTGTACAGGAATAGAAACCCTGACTAAGACAATAAACCTGGATATTTGTCTGTAGAGAATGCCTCATCAGTAGAGTAGGAGGAGCCCGAAGGCCCCGTATCTTAGGGGAAACAAACTAAGATGGTGGTACTGTTGGAAGATAGGGAAGCATACAAACCTCATGTTGTCTTGGACAGCATCCTTGGGTATAGTTATTGTCCCATCATACAATACAGAACAATGAATGATATACTGTTTCCTCTGTGTTTCTGTTGCTTGCTTTTATCAACCTTAGTTTCTTAAATCTTCTTCTGAGTGTACATTCAATACTTGTGTGATTTATTTATTATTTTTCTACCCTCTTTTAAAATATTTTTATTAAATATTTGACAATTTCTTAAAATGTATTTAGATCATAATCACCTCCAATTTCAACCTCTGAAAAATCTTATATCACTATCCCCACAACTTCATAACTCCTCCTTTTGTAACCCAATCAATATAACTAATATTTCCCATATACCCTTGGGATAGGGCCATCTACTGGGAAGTGGTCAGTGTACTAGGGAGTATACCATTGAAGAAAAGTGACTTTCCCTCCTCCAGAAGCTATCAATTGTCCATGACTACTTAGTATTAGGTGGGGACTTTTGAGCTCTTCCCCTCTCTGTGCTAGAATACTGACTGGTTTGACAGTGTGCAGGTATCCACAGCTGCTGTGAATTCATGAGTGCAGCACTCTGCTCCTGTCTAGAAGACACTGTTTCCCTCTAGTCTTCCCTGACTCCTAGAGCTCATAGTCTTTCTGCCCCATCTTCTGGGAGGGTCCCTGAGCCCAGGCTGGCAACCCACTTTACTTCTAAAGCTTACACATGTAAAAATGTAAACTAAGATGGACTTTTATATTAAAAAGAAGTAGATATTGCCAGATACATTGATGGAACATAATGGCTCTTGAGCATTTACATTGATTCTGAATTTTTTTGATAGTCACTCATAAGAATTGTACTGGTAAACATAGCTTGGGAATCAGAAACAAAATGGGGATATGTTCTTCTTATAAAATGAACTGAAACTCCAGTCAGAACTTATCATAGGAAGTCTGAATAAGCACATTAGCTACAAAGTGGCACATGCCTTTAATTTTAATTGATAAAAATGATACAGAAATACCAACAAATTAACACTGTGTGTGTGAACTGAACTACAGTTTTTCTTTTTTTGCATTGATGTATATTTCAGCAATTAAATTCAACTTATATATTCCATGAATTCCCATAACCATTTTGGAAATTGCTTTGATGGTATCTACCAAAACTAAATAAATATATTACCTGTGACCCAGAATTCTAGTGTGTATGGTCAGCCTAAGGCATACACAATAGTTCCTTTAGAATAGTAATTTATGCTGCTTAGATTTTGGAAATAACTCAGATGTCTATCAACAGTGAATAGACTGTAGTATATTTATACCATGGAGTACTACTTTACTATAGCTAACTCATACTCATGTGAACGAAGACTGACTGATAGAGCCCCATACTCACAGCCTCTCCCTTACCTTGTCTCTAGGACACAGCAGAAAGACCTAACAGAATACTAGGAACAACCCATTACATCATTTCAGGGGCTGTGCTCTCTCTATGCTTTCTCCTATCCTTTAGTTTCTAGTTCAGCTCCTGTTTTTATTTTTCTCCCCTTAATATGGTAAGTGTATGTATTGGAACTTATGTAACCCACATATGCATATGGTTTGACTT
This sequence comes from Mus pahari, assembly GCF_900095145.1. NCBI lineage: Eukaryota > Metazoa > Chordata > Mammalia > Rodentia > Muridae > Mus > Mus pahari. Next base: position 86,685 of record NW_018392040.1, on the reverse strand, counting down.
TACTGTATCCATGATATAAATTCTAAGAAGTGGAAATTTAGTCTACATGTTTTTATGTGCATCATGAATTATATAGATATAAGTTTTAAAGATGAAAAGTTTCAATCACATATAAAATTAGATATAAATATGTAATGATACCCATACCTATCACTCAGTCTCAACAATAATCATGTGTAGCCACTATTGTTTCATCTATACTTACATCTGTTCTTTTCCTTTGTGTAATGTAAACCAAATTGCAGATGTCACATTTTATCTGTAAATCGTTTAGTATGTATTTCTTTTTCCATCAATTAATTTATTTATTCACTTTTCATCCTGATTGCAACCCTCCTCACCTCTACCCAGTCCCTCTTCACATAGCCCCTCCCCCACCTCCCCAGCCCCTTCTTCTCTGTGAAGGGGACAGCCTCTCTGGGTATACCCTGGCACATCACCTTACAGCAAGACTAAGTGCATCCTCTCACACTGAGGCCAGATATGGCAGACAGCTCAGTTAGGGGAAAGGGATTCCCAGGCAGACAACAGATTTAGGGACAGCTCCTGCTCCAGTTGTTGGGAGACTTGCATGAAGATCAAGCTGCACTTCTGCTACATATGTGTGGGAGGCGGGCTAGGTCCAGCCCATGCTTGGAGTGTCAGTCTCTGGGAGTTGGTATGTACTTCTAAAGTATTAAGACTCCTAAAAATGAATTAAAAGTTCATTATTCTCTAAAAATGAATAAAGCCTCACTAAAATCTCCAAATATGGAGACATATGTTTAAGTTTCCAATTATTTTAACAATTGAAATGACTGAGTTTTTGAGTAAAGTATTTTTAATACATCGGTTTCTCTATGTGTTTTTATCCTTCATTTTTTCCTGTAAAAACAGGTTGCATGTTGTGAAGCATTCCCTACAGTCTGGGTTGTGCTTTGTTAAGTTTAAGTGTGAGGCACAGTATTCAGAGCTCCTTTTAAATTAGAAGTTGAATCAGATCACCTCACAGACCGTATTTATGTGTTGACTTTGTGTTTGTGTTGATGACACAGCTTGGTGTATAGTTTGCTGCTCTCTGTTAAGAAAAGTTATTTGGATGTCTCTGGTTTTGTGAAATTTTAACAATTTTAACAAAGACTTACTCACTCCCTGAGTCTTTACAAAATGATGTTTTTATTTTATTTTCCTTTCCTTATTTGCTAGTTGAACTCTTTCTATATTCCTGCTACTTTGTTAGCCTGGTGGACATTTTGTCCGTGAAGGCAATGTAAATGCCAAGTTCAAAATTATAATGTATTTCCTTAGCTTCTCCTAGTGTAGTCAGTCAGTGATTTCAATTTTTAATGATGTACTCATGGATTTAAGTACATTTGATGTTCTAATCCCCTTACTTTCTTCATATTGAGACTATCATTGGACCCTCTTTGGAAACCAATAGCCCGTTTAAATAAGCTTCTGAGTTCTTTTCACATAAACTTGGTAGTCTTTGAAAGCTTCCTTCCTAGGCATGAAAAGATATTCCAGGATCATCATGTGAATTTCTTGCTCCAGATCTGAAGAAGTATATTTTTAGATACCAATATGTTACAGAGAAAAGAGCACAGACTTTTGAGTCAGAGAGATAGGACTGAACTGTGGCCTTGCCTTATGCTGCCTACATGACCATGAGCAAGTTAACTAATATGGACCTACTTCAAGTCTCCTAATTTTGAAAATGAAGCAATAAAATGTAACTCCAATGATTCTTAGGAGAATTATAATTGATATATGTTCTCATCCTACTGATACACAATGTAGCATGGAGCTTAAGAATTAGTACATATTCAGAAATTCAGGCACTGTCTCCAGGTCTTGTTCTTAATGTAGTGGCAACATCTCATCTATACTTTCCCATAAGCCACTGTGTTTATAGCATAGAATGTTCTCTAGTATGTTTGTAGACATTCAATTCATACTTTTAAATAGAATGTAAAGATAGACACTACCCAATATATGATTCCAAGATCTGTCTCAATGTAGTTGATTATTAGAAATACATTTTCCTTTATTTTAAAGTAAAATACATTTATAAATTATTCAATTTTTAATCTTAAATTTATTTTGAAAATAAAAGGTAATGCTTTCTAATAATCAAGTGGGAATAATAATCAGAGGTAGTAGAACTGGCAGTGTAGTTGTACATATAAACTCACAGCAACTGGGACGGCACACACAAGATCAGGGACTGGGACTGCACAAGATCAGGCCAGCCAAAACCCTTGCATGCATGGGAGAGGAATCAAGACCATCTTATCTCTAGCTGAGAAGCTGTTGGCAATTGATAGCTGGTGTAGTGGGAGAGTCCGTTTTCTTCAATGCTGTGGCCCCCAAGAGGTTACCCGTGCTCCAATAGTAAGTTAACTTAGTTGGTTCAAGAAGAGCATATGAAATTGGGAAGAACAAGAAGTGATTAAGGACATAAGGGAGGAGTTGGAGGCGATGGAGTGGAAATGGTCAAAACACATTGTATGCATGTATACATATTAAATAAAAAACACAGCAAGAAGCATAGACTCCTTACATTTTCTGTCCCCTCCTCTGTTGTGTTCAATGAGGTAAAAAAGAGAAGTGTGAATAATTCATAAGGATAGTTGGAGGCAATAAATCCCTTTACAAATCACTTGTATCATTTCAAAAGACATTATTTTACACAAGCGCAGCAAACCTCCCTCCTTAACTTAGCTATATTTATACAACTTTTAAGTTGGATTTTCACTCCTCTAGGTTGCAATAACTAGGGGAAATAATAAATCCAAAACATGCTGAACAAACCTCAAAAGTCAACTAGGACAAATGCTGACTGGGAATGTTCTGCACTGGCATCAAACTGTTTGCATAGTATTATACTTAAATTAACCTAGGATCAGAACTAAGAACCAGCCAGGAAGACTCAGTGTTCTAGCCCTGGTAGTCAGGAAAGCATCAGCTGATGCAAAATACATACCTTTTGACAACTTATTGGAACTGCCTAGAGGAATGTAGGAGCAATGAGAGAAATTCACTTCCATTCAAAACAGCATCTCCAGATGGCCTTCATCTAGTCCAGGGTGACCTGGAGAGCTTGCTAAAGGATTAGTTTGCTTCATACTGTACCTTCTTTCCTTGAAGTAGCCAGTGAAGAGGTAGTACTGATTCAAAAGTGCTGACTTTCAACTGGAGGAAGATGTTTGAAAGCCTCCATTAGGTCCTGCTTGTTAAGCTGTTTGTTCTTTGGTGGTGTTGAAGCAGCTGCCTGAAGTGACTAAAAACCTCTCTTCCACTTCCTGAGAGCCAAACTCTCACTCTCAGGTTTCTCCTTTTGGGGGATGTTTGTCCAGGGTTCCTTTTTGCATAAGTCCCAGGAATGGATTATAAACAAACACAGGTTTGCATTGTGCCCAGAACCAATATATAGACAGGGATGATGGCATTTGGCCAACTAATCAGGAATAGAGTTTGAGGACAGCTTGGGTTCCATCATTGAGATCCTGTCTCAAAAATAAAGTCAAATAAAGTAAATTTAAAAAAAAATATTCAGGGTCTGGCCAGTGATGTTAACTGTTGGGTATGGACTTATCCTGAGAAATCTGAAATTCTTGATTACGTAGCTTTGAGTCCTTCCTCACTCTTATTCCCACATTCATGTGGTGTACTCCAGCAGTCTCCTGGGAAAGCTGAGTGCTGAAACAAGGGTGCAGTATACTTGGGGCTGCTGGTTAAACTATAAACAGTCTATATCCAGTTTCCACGTTGCTCTTACCAACTGAACCCTAATAGAATCGATGATGGAACAAATGTGTCTCAATACAAGACTATGGTTAAACAGGAAAGGAAGGAAAACTTGAATATGAAATGTTTAATTTGAGAAACAACAAGCTAATCAGAGTCATGGAAACTTTAGCTCAGAGCCAAGTAACAGGAGCAGAAATTATTTGAGCACGTGCTCAGTAAATTTGGTATGTTTCTTGTTTGCTTTACTCTGTGCTTAAATTTTACAGATAAGAAAGTATAAAGGACAATACTGCTAAGGTTTCATTTCACTGCAAAAAATTATTTTCACAGAGGGCACCTTTAAAAGAGGTAATAATAATTATTAAATGGATTTTAAGAAGAAGGATGGTATCTAGCCAAGGAACATTTGCTTTGAAAATATTAATTCTTCTCCTACTTTCCAGCTGCTCCCTCGTGCCTGCTTTCTGATGACACCAAACAGGGTTATAATGAATCATGCACTCTTACCAGAATTATTCTTCTCAGTCTGTCATTATTTTCTAACCACTTTAGGTCACAATACTTTATTATTCTATGTGTACATGTGTATACATTTTGGCATAAAAACCAATTGTTTTTATATTAGATTTAATTTACTGCCTTAGAAAACCGAAAGCTCAATAGTTTTAGTAGTTTCTCAGACATACACTATCAAGTGTCAGAAGGGTGCCTGCTCATCTTTCTATTCACAGGCCTATTACCTTTGATGTTCTTTATACTACATGATTGTGAGTTGCGCCCACCTAGGACAAAGAACGGAATCTTTATTGCTCTTCTTCGTTTTTGTTGTTGTTGTTGTTGTTGTTGTTTTTTCACAGATCTCACAATCAGGATCTCCTTTCTACCACTATTGCCCAGCTGAGGACACATTTCAAATTTCTACTCCTACTGCTACTATGTGAAATATATCTTAGATGTTAATCTTGAACTAACTAATGTAGGGGGAATAAGCAAACTATGATTTTTTTGGAGTGACTTTTTTTTCTTTTTTTTTCCTGTTTAATATTTGTTTATTTATTCACTTTACATCTCTCTTGCTGCCTGGTTCCTGGTCCTCCCTCACACATTCCCTCCCCCCATCTGACATTCCTCTTCCACTTCTCCTCTGAGAGGGTGGGGCCCCCTGGCACATCAAGTCTCTGCAGGGCTATACACACCCTCTCCCACTGAAGTCAGACAAGACAGTCCAGTTAGGGGAACAGAATCCACAGATAGGCAACACAACAGCTTTAGAGACAGCTTTGGAGACAATAACTCCAGTTATTGGGGGACCCACACGAAGACAAATCTGCACATTTGCTACATATGTGCAGGGTGGGGGCCTAAGTACAAGTTAGTGTGTGTGTATACTCTTTTATTGGTGGCTTAGTTGGACTGATGTTTTTATGCACTATGTAAAGACTGTTTCTGTATTATACAAACACTGATTTCGCAACTAGCAGAGATCTGATTACTGGCCTGATTGGGGATCGTCAAGCATCACTTGTCTCAGTGCTTTGCAAACACTCCCTCCCTCACCTTCTGATTGGTTTATTTAAAAGCTAATGGCCTATAGCAAAGGCAGGAAGTAGAAGGTAGGATTTCTGGGAGGAGATAGGAACTCTGGGAAGAAGGCAGACACAATAGATTTCACCAGCCAAATACAGGAAGAAGCAGGTTGGGATTGAGAAGTGACAAGCAACAGGCAGAACTTAGTATAGAATAAATGGGTTATTAAGTTACAAACTACTTGGGAACAAGCTTAGCTAGAAGGCCTAGGCATTCATTAAAAATATAAGTCTTCATGTCATTATTTGGAAGCTGGTGGCCCCAAAAAGTCCTGTAACAATGATTCACAGATAAATTTAACCTCCGGGCTCCTTTCTAGAGTGTTATACAGTGATACCACTTTTATGTTATAGCAGCATGGCTGAGTAGTTGTCACAAAGATAGAAATATTGACTATCTTGTCCTTTGCAGAAAATATTCTTCCATCTCTGCCCTAGAGAATAGATCTTAATCATAACACGTATCCAAAACAGCTCAGGGTATTTAAAAATGTTTTAAAGGTGACAGTGAAAGACCATAAAATGCAGTGGGAGTCCTCACACAGGATCAGGAAAAGGTGTTCTAATTCATGTTTGTGCAGTAGTTATACCAATTCAGGCAGATTCTGTTTCTTTATTGGACCACGTTTATCCCAAAATTCAAATGAAATATGTGTGTGTGTGTGTGTGTGTGTGTGTGTGTGTGTGTGTATGTATGTATATTTAGTATATATATTCAATTTTGCCATTCTAGGATTCTAACCTTTAGTCTAACATAATTTGTTATGATGCATGTCATAGTTTGAGTATACTTAGCCCAGGGAGTGGCACTATTAGGAGCTGTGACATTGTTGGAATAGGTGTGGCTTTGTTGGAGGAAGTGTGTCATTGTGGGCACGGGCTTTAAGACCCTCATCCTAGCTCCCTGAAAGCCAATCTTATCCTTTTTGCTTGTTAGTTTAAGGGCATTAGAAGCCCAAAATGATCAAGGGGGAAGTCTGAGCTTCCAGTTCAATGAAATATTTGGTGTGGCTCCTTGTAGGAGCACTCCCCACTCTGGAATCAAAACTTCTAGGCCAGCAGAACTTAGAGTTCTGATGTCAGGAAGCAAAAACATTCCTAATGGGTCACTAGGATTGATAGTGAGTAGAACTATTCCTTTTTCACTTCTTTATTCCTGGACCAGTGGATCCTGTCTATGGGGGAAACTGTACCATATATGGGATGCTGATATAAAGCATATACTGCCTTCTGAAGAACTCTGCCCCAGCCCTCCATGCTGCTTCCACCTAGTTAGCACTGGAACTGCAGCTTCAAAAAGCCATTCCATCTTTCTATCAGACCAGCTGCTTCAGGATGATGGGGAACATGATAAGACCAGTGAATTCCACGATCGTGGGCCCACTGTAGCACTTCTCTGCTGTGAAATGAGTTCCTTGGTCAGAAGTTATACTGTGTGGAATACCATGACAACAGATAAGACATTCTGTAAGTCCACATATGGTGGTTTTGGCAGAAGCACTACATGCAGGAAAGGCGACTCCATAACCAGAATAAAATGTTGTCCTTTCCACAGTGGAAGTGCTCCAATGTAGTTAACCTGCCACCAGGTTGCTGGCTGGTCACCTCAAGGAATGGTGCCATACATGGGGCTCAGTGTTGGTCTCTGCTGTTGGCAGATCTGGCATTCAGCAGCAGCTGTAGCCAGGCCAGCCTTGGTAAGTGGAAGTCCATGTTGAGCCCAAGTTTAACCCCATCTCTGTTACAATGACCACTTTGCCTCAAGAGTTCCATGTCAGGATCCAGGTCAGAAGCCTGTGTCTTCCAGCCTCAAGATCTATCTATCTATCTATCTATCTATCTATCTATCTATCTATCTATCTATTTTATTAGATATTTTCTTTATTTATATTTCAAATGTTATACTCTTTCCTAGTTTCCCCTCCAAAAACCCCTATCCCTTCTCCCATCCCCCTTCTCACCAACCTACTCAATCCTGCTTCCTGGCCCTGGCAGTCCCCTACACTGGGGCATAGAGCCCTCACAGGACCAAGAGCTTCTGCTCTCATTGATGACCGACTATGCCATCCTCTGCTACATATGTAGCTAGAGCCATGAGTCCCACCATGAGTTTTCTTTGGTTAGTGGTTTAGTCCCAGGGAGCTCTGGAGATACTGGTTAGTTCATATTGTTGTTCCTCCTATGGGGCTGCAAACCTCTTCAACTCCCTGGGTACTTTCTCTAGCTCCTTCAGTGAGGACCCTGTGCTCCGTACAATGGATGGCTGTGAGCATCCACTTCTGTATTTGTCAGGCACTGGCAGAGCCTCTCAGGAGACAGGTATATCAGGCTCCTGTCAGCAAGCTCTTGTAGGCATCCATAATAGTGTCTGGTTTGGGTGGTTGTTTATGGGATGGATCCCCAGGTGGGGAAGTCTCTGGATTGTCAATCCTTCAGTCTCTGCTTCACACTTTGTCTCTGTAACTCCTGCCATGGGTATTTTGTTCCCCCTTCTAAGAAGGACCGAAGTATCCACACTTTGGTCTTATAGAGGAGAAAGTGGGGAAGAGCCTTGAACATATGGGCACGAGGGGAAAAATTCCTGAATCGAACACCAATAGCTTATGCTCTAAGATCAATTATTGACAAATGGGACCTCATAAAATTGCAAAGCTTATGTAGGGCAAAGGACACTGTTAATAGGACAAAACAGCAACCAACAGATTGGGAAAGGATCTTTACCAATCCTAAATCTGATAGAGGGCTAATCCAATATACACAAAGAACTCAAGAAATTAGACTCCAGAAAACCAAATAACTCTATTAAAAATGGGGTACAGAGCTNAACAAAGAATTCTCAACTGAGGAATACCAAATGAATGAGAAACACCTAAAAAAAAATGTTCAACATCCTTAGTCTTCAGGGAAATGTAAATCCAAACAACCCTGAGATTCTACCTCACACCAGTCAGAATGGCTAAGATCAAAAACTCAGGTGACAGCAGATGCTGGTGAGGGTGTGGAGAAAGTGTAACATTCCTCCACTGCTGGTGAGATTGGAAGCTGGTACACTCTGGAAATCAGTCTGGCAGTTTCTCAGAAAACTGGACATAGTACTACCGGAGGATCCAGCAATAATACACCTGGGCATATACCCAGAAGATGCTCCAACATGTAATAAGAACACATGCTCCGCTATGTTCATAGCAGCCTTATTTATAATAGCCAGAAGCTGGAAAGAACCCATGTGACCCACTAGGAAAGTTTTTGCTTCCTGTGCCCATCCCTTGTACCAACTTCTGTCTTAGGGTTTTCCTACTGTGAACAGACACAATGGCCAAGACAACTCTTATAAGGACAACATTTAATTGGAGATAGCTTACACAATCAGAGGTCCATTATCATCAAGGCAGGAACATGGCAGTGTCCAGACAGGCATGATATAAAAAGAGATGAGAGTTCTACATCTTGTTCTGAAGGCAAAAGGAGAAGACTGGCTTCCAGGGAGCTAGGTTGAAGGTCTTAAAGCCTATACCCTCAATGACATATTTCCTCCAACAAGGCCACTCCTTCTAATAGTACCACTCCCTGGGACAAGCATATTCAAACCATCACAATGTACAAATATATATCCATAGTGAAAACTATTGGATGTACTAACATTTAAAATATTTTCATTTTGAAATATTTTTATATTTATAGAGAAGTTACAGAAACACCATAGATAAGTAATATACATTCTTCAGACATATTCTCTCAGTAAATGCTTTATATAATTATGGTATGGTCTTTGAGTTGGGATTTCTTGTTTATAATAGTAAATTATTATTAATAAAAATTATTTTTAGTTTATGTACATTGGTGTTTTGCCTAATGTGTATCTGTTGGATCCCCTGTAATTAAAGTTACAGTTGTGAACTGCCATGTGAGTCCTGGGACTTGGACTCAGGTCCTCTAGAAGAACCACCAATGCTCTTAACCACTAAAATACTATGATTAAAAATATCAACACAGGGAGAAAAAGGTTAATTTCAGCATATTACTTTCAGGTTACACTCCATCATTGATGGAGGTCAGGGCAAGACAGAAAATTGGAGGCAGGAATTAATGCAGAGGCCATGGAGGAGTGTTGCTTACTGACTTGCTCCTCATGGTTTTCTCAGCCTGCTTTCTTACCACACTGAGGATCACCAGCCAAGAGGTGACACCATCCCTAGTGAGCTAGGGACACTCCTATACCAACAATTAATCAAGAATGGCATACAGGCTTGCATAGAGATTAATTTTATGGAGTAATTTATTCAATTACAATTCCCTCTCCTCAGATATGTGTAGATTTGTGTCAAGTTAACAAAACCCATCCAGTTTACTTCTCAAAAATATATTAACCTCAGCATAGTAAATAAAGTAGAGATTTTATATGAAAAATTTTACTTATCTTTTATTTTCCACTCCTATTTCAACCCTATGCTCTCTATTATATTTGATCATCATGTCTTCTTAGTTTCTCAATCTATGGCACTTTATCATACAAGCATCAAAACCTGTTATTTTTAGAGTACCTCAATTTGGTTTTCCATGATTATTTTCCATGATTACATTGTTATATAATAATGTTGGGCCTGTTATATAATATTTTATTTATTATTTAATAATGTTTATAATTTAATAAATTTATAATAAATAAATTTAAAATTAATAATAAAATAAAAATAAAATTAATAATAAAATAATAATAAAATAAAAATACTATAAATAATAAATTTAAAATAAATTTATAATAAATTTAAAATAAATTTATAATTTAATAATATTTATTTAATATAATTATTTTCCATGATTACATTGTTATATAATAATGTTGGGCCTGTTCTGTCCAACGTGTAGCTATATGACATCCCTATTTATTATTGGGATTACCTTGATAATGTGGTTTCTGACAGGATTCCTCATTATAAATTATACTTTTCTCTGTTCAGCCCTGAAATAAATGACTGTTTTGGGAAATATACTTTGAGAGGATGCAGCATCTTATTCTGTTTAAAGTTTCTTGAACCCATTGATGGACTGCTCCTGTCATGCATATCACTATGGCACTGTAATTGTGGTTTCCTAGTTCTCCCCTTTCTTCTACATCTGTTAATTAGGATGCTTCTATTTAAAAGACTGTATTGGTTATTTTTCTCTGTGACAAAATACCTGACAGAACAATTTAATGGAATAGCATAAGGATTTATTTGGTCTCACAGTTTGAGAGGATATAGTCCATCACAGAGAGGGTGGAGAAAATGTAATAGAGTTGTTAAGGCGAGTCATATAATAGAAGTTACTTTTGATGGACTACAGAGAGAAAATCTGAAGAAAAGGATGTAATGTCAATAAGTTATCTGTAGGAGAATATTGCGTTTTCTAACATCTGCATAACTGGAGCAGAGGAAGTGCCACTATCCTGACTGGAGCAATATTGATCAAAAGACATACTTGTCATGGGGTATGGAGGAAGAATGGGGCTGAGGCTTACAAAGGGAAGTGGGGACAACAGAGAGTCAGAGGATAAAGGAAAAGAGAATCACTAAAGTACACTTTGTCTCAAAAATGTTAATATCTAATGCTTTATATGCTATCTTAAAACAAGACACTCGTGCCTTTGACTACCAGGCTAGTAAAACAACTGACTTCAAGAAGTTGGAAGTATTCCAGGAGTCTCATGCTGGGGAGGGACCCCAAATCTTTGGTACAGACAGAAGGGAAACTTGTCTCCCAGGAAGAAATTACATCAGTTCTACCAATTTGTCAGGCCACCATGTAGGACAGCCAATGATGGCTCAGTGATTGTTAAGGACATATCTTGACCAGAACTGTTTAGTTACATATACACCTCTTGCCTTCTATTTAAATCTAAACCTCCTGTTAGACATGGACTTAGAGGGGTAGAGGTCACTGAACCTACTTGTTCTGCTTTACAGTGTGGCCCCTTTCTCTGCTCTTCACTGTCAGTTGTCACTTTAATTGTCCCGTTAAGGATGGGTGGCTAACCCTAGCTTTTAGGGATGCCAGAGCCTAGGACTTATATTCTAAGAACTCTGATTACAGAAGGAGGAGCCAGGAAACCATTTGGAAATTAAGGCTGCATTTTTAAAGATTTTATAACAACTAAACATTGACAGATCTAAGAATCTCCCCAAACCCAACAAAAGAATTGTTGAAAGCTGCATCATAACACATTGTTATCAAACTGATTTTTAAAAATTGATAAAGTCAAATAATAATAGCAACAAAAGGAAAAGCAATATATTTTAGAACGATGAACAAAAAGTGATTGTTTTCTTGCCAGAAATCATGAAAGCTAGAAGACAATAGATTGCCATCTTAAATGTACTGAAAGAAAAAATAATAGTCATCTTAGAAGTTGAAAGCCAATGAAAATATTTCTCCAAAGTGAAAGTGAAATAAAGAATTCAGGAAAAAATCAAGGAGGAGCATAGCCCACAGAAAAATGTGCCAAATATTTGTGTAGACATGTACTATATAAAGATAATTAAATTGTTATTATATTCTACTTAGATGAAAGTTATTGATATAGCAAGCATGGGCTAATGAAAAAAAGTCGGAATGACTAACGAACATTAGGTAAGGCAGAGTTTAGTGCAGGGCATAAAACCAGTGATAAAGAGGAATTATTTACAAGCATAAACAAGTCAATCCATCAGAAGTAGACTAGCCAAAGGCACAATTATATATTATATATTATATAATACATATCATATAATACATATTATATAATGCATATTATATAATTATATATTACATATTGCATATTACATATTATAATTATATATTCTAGCACCCTTCTAACTCACTGGTAGAGAAATAGGAAGCAAATCAGGAAAACTGAAGAAGACTTGAAATTCATAATAAACCAAATTGATCTAATTGACTTTCACAGGACACTCTACCCACACAAAAACATAATACACATCATTATCAGAGGAAGTTCACTAACAAAAGACTGTATTCTGGGTTGTAAAAAAATGCTTCCATATGCTTACGAGAATGGAAATGATAAAAATGATGTTCTTTGACCTCCATGCAATCAAACAAAATATCAACTAACTCCCTGACATATGTTTTTAACAGCTTTTTAAATAGCTTTTAAAGGATCTAATTTATATACCATACTATTAATCCATATATTAATGTAGAGTCACAGATCTGTGCAACCACTGCATAGCCAAATTTATATTTTAAATTTATTTGCATTTTCTAGATTTATTAGTTTACTTTTATCTGCATGAGTGTTTTGCCTACATGCATGTATGTGCACCATGTTTGTGCCTAGTGCTCACAGGGTTTTGGAGCCCCTGAGACTGGAGTTACAAATGGTTGTGAGACAGCATGTAGGTACTGTAAGAGCAACAAGTTCTTTTAACTGCTAAGCCAGATCTTTGTCCCCTATTTTTATCTTTAATTATGTATCTATCTCTCTGTGTATGCCATATAGGTGTAGGTACCCACAGAAGCCAGATTCTAGAGACACAGTTGGTTGTGAGCTGCCTGATGTGGTTGCTAGGCACTGAACTCAGGTCCTCTGTAAGAACAGCATCTCTTCAGCCTCTCCTTCCCACAGCCATTTTTTGTTTGTTTGTTTTTGCTTTTTTTTTGAGACAGGGTTTCTCTGTATAGCCCTGGCTGTCCTGGAACTCATTCTGTAGACCAGGCTGGCCTCGAACTCAGAAATCCACCTGCCTCTGCCTCCTAAGTGCTGGGATTAAAGGTGTGCACCACCACCGGCCGGCTCCCACAGCCAATTTTTAAAGATAATCACTTCAAAGAGAAGACCTGCAACCTTAGACTAACATCCTCTTATCTCCTACCCTCCCTAGACTTAAGCAAGCACTAATCAATTTTCTGTTTCTTTAAATTTCTTTACTCTAAATTTCCCATTAACGGAGTTACATAGTATATAGCATTATTTTCCTGGCTTCTTTATTTTTTATTTACCTAATTTCTTGGTGTTAACTAAGTTTTACGTATTTAATAGTCTTTCAGGTTTGATTTTTTCTGTAGTTCCTGCTCATGTTTTTGCATAATTCAATGGCCTAGGATAATACTGTGTGTGTGTGTGTGTGTAGTGATGGGGATGAAATCCAGTGCCATATACATGTTAAGCACACACTTCTCCTGTGAGCCATACCTCCAGATCATTTAAAGTGGGCTGTTTGCCTTTTTTGATTGAAAATTTTATAAAGGTGAATCTTTGTCAGTTATATATATTTAAAATACCTTTTTTTCTAGTCTGTTTATCTTAAAACTTTTTATAGCGTCCTTGTTATAGAAGTGATTTAATTAAATGAGGTCAAATTTATTAATATTTCAAAACTTTGTTTTGTGTTCTTTTCTATTTCAAGATCTATGTCAATTATTTTTCTTGTCACTGTAAACAAATACTTGGTAAACAAATACTTGATTCAAAGCAACTTAATGGCAGAAATGTTGATTTGTTTAGAGGACTACAGTCCATTCCATCATGGTGGGGAATGTACAGCAGCAGTCAAGGCTTCATCCATTCTTGGGACCAGGAAGTAGAGATGCCTGTGTTTGGTTTCATATGGCTTTGCCCTTTTGCCACCTTTATTCAGTCCAGGACTCCAACCCATGGGATAGTGCTGCCACATTTAGGGCGAGTCTTCCCTATTCGTCTGAGTTAAAACTCTATGAAATATGATTCACAGAAAAGCTTTGAGGTGTTTCTCCCTAATATCCTAGGCTCTTCTCAATCTAGTCAAAGTGACATTCAAATCAGTCATCAAAATTGCCCACTTTAAGTGTTTTTTTTTTAATTACCACTTTTATTTTTGAGATTTGTAGTGTAATATAAGTTGTTTTTTAAACATTTTAACTTCTACATTGTTCTTTCTTCTCATCTGTAATTTATTTCTGTGTAGGTGTTTACTAGGATTCTGAGCACCATTTTGTGTTGGTTCCATTCTTTCCTTGGCTCTTTGCAATTTTACCAGTGTTACCCATCAAACTTCTCTCCACCTGTAAAAAATATCTTAGGGTTTCTGATCTGTTTCACTGATTAGATTTATTTTTAATTCTTCTAATCCGAGCTAGCATCACATGGATTTATTACTATAGCTAATGATAAATATTGTTATCTTATAGAACAAGCCCCTGTTCATTCTTTCTTTTCCTTCACAAGTTGCCAATATATAGTTAATCCTAAGTATCTCGATACATGTCTAAGCAGTTCTGTGCTCATTCTAATGTCAGTGCAGACCTCTAGAGAGGATTTCCTGGTCTACCAGTTCATTGGTCTTTGTAATTGAACAGAACTTTCCAAGCTCTGTGCTCCAGCCTTCCATATGTGACTATGTAGGATGATTGATTTTCCAGATTTTAACTAATACAGTTTATGTTTTAGGTTTAAAGAAGAATTGAGCTGAAAGTGCAGAGAGTTTGCATATATCCTTTCAGTTTTCCCTAATATCAATATCTTCCATTAGTGTGATGTACCCATTAAAATTGATGAAACAATTAAAATATTATCAATAACTAAAGCAAATCACTTACATTGATACTTATTCATTGTATTACACAATGTTAACAGGTTTTGAAAAATATATCATGTTATATAGCCACTATCATGGAATCATACAGAATAGTTGTACTGTCTTAAGAATTCAATGTATTAATTGGTAAGGAAGAAGTCAAAATATCATTATTTGCAGAT
>NW_018392040.1:42378-69621 GCF_900095145.1 Mus pahari | reverse complement strand
CTCACAGTCAGCTATTTGATGGAACACAGCGCCCCCAATGGATGAGCTAGAGAATGTACCCAAGGTGTTATAGGGGGCTGCAACCCTGTAGGTGCAACAACAATATGAACTAACCAGTACCCCCTGAGTTTGAGTCTGTAGCTGCATATGTAGCAGAAAATGGCCTAATCAGCCATCATTGGGAAGAGAGGCCCCTTGGTCTTGTAAACTTTATATGACCCAGCACAGGGGAATGCCAGGGCCAAGTATTGGGAGTGGGTGGGTAGGGGAGCAGGGGCAGGGGGAGGGTATAGGGAACTTTCGGGATAGTATTTGTAATGTAAATAAAGAAAATAATAATAAATAAATTTTAAAAAGAAGTATATCAGAGGGTTTAGAGGGAAAATGTGAAGAAAATAACTATGTAAATTCATTATAATCTAAAAAAAATATAATTTTCAAAAGGAACTATGATATCATTAGAACTAGCAGATTACAATGACTAGTTTATATGGTTGCCTCAATGTTTCAGTGTTATCTTAAAAATAAATATTTATTTTAGGTAAATAATAAAAAAAAAGAATTCCATGTATTATACTGCTCCACTCTTCTCCCCTCACACTCCTGGCAACTATGGATCTTCTTTCTTCTGTCTCCATTACTTAATCTTTCCGAACATCATATAAATGACACCAGTGGTTACTGGATGATTTTAGCTCCATAGCTGAACTGAACTCTCAAGTTCATTACCTATTGTATTTGCTTCACCACTATGTTAACTACATAATTAATTAACTTGCATGTTTACTGTTTATAATTTTATTTGGGTTTTGCTACAAAGATTCACCATTCTGTTTAGGCTTTAAATTCTGTATCTACCTGCCTCAAGCTCCCAAGTATTAGGATTTCAGGCATGTCCTACCAAGCCTAACTCAATTATCTTTGTGTATCTATGTGTGTGAGCATGTACTCGTGCACCATGCATATTCAAACTACCACAGGCATCATCTATATTTTTTCCATTTAGTACCTACAATTACCATATCCAATAACTACCTACTCCAACAGATGTTGGAACTAGGATTTGCATCTAGGTTTCTTGGATTATAAGGTCTGCCTCCTGTTCACTAGACTATACTATCATAGAAAGAGAATGAGAATATGAGCCAAAAGACCTGGGTTTGAGTCCCAGATATAATACATGCTAGCTATATGATGATAGGAAATGACTTAATTGCTCTGAGTTTTAGTTTTTTCATCAGTTAAATGAGGATAATATACCATACACATGCATATACACAGATCACTAGAAGGATTAAACAATAGCATAGCGTGGTGATCCTAAAATATAGGCCCTAGTTAACTCACAGACTGACACACAGGTTAACCTCCAGGTGCCACATTACTTACTCTGTCAAATTTTCACCCCCAATTTAAGTTTTATTGAATAGCTTTATAGTTTTTCCCATCTTGGAGATTTAAAAAGTTTCCCTTTCAAAATCCCCTTTTGATATTTCACTAAGTATTTATTCTCAAATTCATTCATTCACAGCCACCCCCCACACACACACATATTTCACACATACACACAGGATACACCCTTAATCAGTAATACAGCTCTGGTTTGTCATTCACTCAAACCTATGTTTCACGAGCCCCATTGTCCTGAATGCAGAGGAGCCATCAGGAATCCTGGTTATGCCAGGCCTTGGTGAAATGAATAACTATCAGTGTTCAAAAGAATAAAACAAGTCTTGCCAGTAGGCAGTCATTTTCTTCCACCTATTGTTTAAAAAAAAAAGGTTTGAGCTCTGCTGATGTCTGCTTTTGCAGGACCATTGTCATCTGTTCCATTTGTATCGTCCTCCTAGTCCTAAGAAGCAACTCCCCTCCAAACGAATCATAAGTGGCTCCTGCCCTAGCTTCGCCATGCATGGTTCTTCATTTTGTACAATTTTTCCCTTTCTAGACTATCACTCTTCCAGCTTTACATTGATATTTGGCCTATTCCTCATCCAAGTTCCCTTCCTGTTTGAACTCTCCTTATATTCATACACATAATTAACTTGAATTCCCTAACCCAGCAACTAAAAGGCCTTCTGATCAGGGTGTACATTCTCTAACCAGCCTAAATGAGAGCTTCAGGTGCTCTTTATCTGCGCCTAGCCCATGCTTGCTACTAATTTCCAACCATCTCAAAATTCCAGATAATATATTTTTTTTGTCATTTGAGACATTAGAGATAGGAAAGGGATCATGGTTTGTATAGCCACTAGGCACAAATCTACTTCTTTGCAAATATTTTCCACTTCTTGTCCCATATACCTCTGAGTAACCTGAAATACAACAAAAATGATATGTGTCACGGTCCTGCATTTTGGACTGTAGCTTTAAAAATATGTATCACACTGAGATTCCCCCACGCATGGCACACAAAAATAACCTGATCCTGAACAACCCCAATCCCTTTCCACAGATATTTGGCCCAAGGAAAGCAAATATTTCCACAGTTAACTCTTTCTCTCATATTCTTTTCTATATATGCTAAGTTCCAGTTTAGGAAGGAAAAGCTATTTGTCACATTCTTGCATGGCCATTCTACATGAGATTGAGTGGGTGACAGGCAGAACTGAAAAGGAAATGCCTGTAATATTTAGTTAGTGTGGTCATAATATTTGACTTGGCTTCATTTCCTGAAATGCAAATATAAATGCCCCACTTTATTTGCAAGTCAGTACTTTTTCAACAGGGAGCACTGGATGAGCCTGTTTGAGTCCTGATGATGCTGGAACAGAGTGATGCATTAGCTGGGAGTTAGAGTAGTTGTGCTGAGCCCCCGAGTAACTGTGGTGTGGTATCTAGGAAGCTGCTGAGGGGAAGAGGCCATATGTCCATGCATTAATCTCAACTGAGAGCTTGGAAAATTATTGCAGTCCAGTCTTGCGAGAAAACCCATTTTACTTGTTCCTGTCACAGAGAAGGCCATGAAAAGAGCTCAGATGCTAAAGTAGAATTATTCAAGTCAGATTTGAGTGTTACCACTTGAATAAATTTCTAAGATCCCTGTGGTCTGCCTTCTCTCTTGCTCTGTAGAATGCTCCGTAATATTCTCTCTTACTCCAATGGAACTATTGTTTCATTGACTGAAGACCACAATGCTTTGATTTTCACTATCATCAAGTGAGGAGGTCAAAAAATGACCATAAAATCAAGCAACAAATATCAGTAGACATGACTTTTAAAGTTATTTATAAAATGTAGATTTGTTCTTAATGTCAGAGCTGGTGTGATGGCTCAGTGTATAAAAGTTCTTGTGCAAGCATGGTGACTTAGGTTCAGTCCCTGAAACCCATAGTGGAACAAGAAAACTGACCTTAGAAAGAAAATTAAGCTGTTCTCTGACTTCCACATGTATACTGTGGCATGCATGTACTTACACACACACACACACACACACACACACACACACACACGACACCACACCACCACCACCAATATAAAATTTTAAAAATAACTTCTTGGCATATGAGCCACAGACCTGAAGCCAGAGAGCAGTTTAACCCACTAGATGATCTCAGAGGCTGTCGCCCTCTCTGGTGGCTCCTCTTCTATTCCTAGCTACATCTTGTGGATTGGTCTGAGTAGCCTGTTCTCGGGTCGACATCCACCACACATTCCAGAGGTTGTACACTCACTGAGGACAGTGTAATGGCAAGTATGCTGACAAAGCTACAGTAGAAACCAAGGAGGATTTTGGAGAGCAGAGTGAAAACAAAAATAAATCTACAGTACAGAATTACATAGAGCGTTCATTTAAATAAACTTAGTGTTCTGTCTTCTGCATGTTCAGTGGGCTTGCTTCCAGGCTACTTGTAGGAGTCGAAGAGAACTCTGATATAGACTGGGCTGTGTCCTTAGCTGGACAGTCTAGTGAAGAGGAACGAGAAAATGGGACTGCAGAATCATGTCCCTGCAAAGCTGATGAGGAGTTCTGGGAATTGTTTAAAGTGATAAGAACAGGGTGATGGTTGGAACTTTGTAGTAGATCATTTATTTAACCTATACAACACCTGAGTTCAATACCAAGTACCAAAAATAGGGAAAAAAGAAATGCTTTCAATTCATGATAGTACATGACTGTAATCCCAGCATTGAGGTTGCCAAGGCAAGAGCTTTATGAATTCATGGAGGCTTTGTGAAAGAAAGAAAAAAAGGAAAGAAAGAAAGAAAGGAAGGAAGGAAGAGAGAAAGAAAGAAAGAAAGAAAGAAAGAAAGAAAGAAAGAAAGAAAGAAAGAAAGGAAGGAAGGAAGGAAGGAAGGAAGAAAACAAGGAAGAAAGGAAAGAGGAGGAAGGGAGAAGGGGCTTAAGGGCAGTGTGTATGTGTGTCACATGGGTACTGGTATCTGAAGTGTAGGCTTATCCTGTGGGCCAGGTGTAACTAGGATCATGGGGATATTGGGTATTTTGTACTTGATTGCCAGACGTTAAACTATAGATACCAAAAGCTTATCAGCATCTGGGTAGAAGAATGGATGTATTTATCACCTCTATGGAGGCTAGGTAGAAGGAGGACATGGAGATGAGACCTAAAATACCCATGAAAGAAGTGGCAGAGACAAAGTTTGGAGCTAAGACGAAAGGATGGACCATTCAGAGACTGCCCCACCTGGGGGTCCATCCCATAATCAGCCACCAAACGCAGACACTATTGCATATGCCAGCAAGATCTCACTGAAAGGACACTGATATAGCTATCTCTGTGAGGCTATGCCAATGCCTGGCAAATGCAGAAGTGGATGCCCACAGTCATCTATAGGATAGAACACAGAGACCCCAATGGAGAAGCTAGAGAAATTACCCAAGGAACTGAAGGGGTCTGCAACCCTATAGGTGCAACAACAATATGAACTAACCAGTACCCCCAGAGCTCATGTCTCTAGCTGCATATATAGCAGAAGATGGCCTAGTCAGCCATCGTTGGGAAAAGAGGCCCCTTGGTCTTGCAAACTTTATACACCCCATACAGGGGAATGCCAGGGCCAAGAAGTGGGAATGGGTGGGCAGGAGAGCAGGGTGGGGGAGGTTATAGGGGACATTCGGGATAGCATTTGAAATGTCAATAAAGAAAATATCTGATAAAATAAGTTTTTTTAAAAAAACACACTCATGCTTAGAGTTAGGACTGAAGTCCATCAAGAAGCTAGAGTACTTTGAAGAAAAACTAGGCAGAGTATATCTCCATGGGCTCAGCCAACATGCCTAGGACAGGGCAAAGCTGGGGCATAGAGTGTGGGTCTTCCTTGGCCTCAATGCAGCATGACAGAGACTGCAGCTAACTCTGAGAGGGTAAGACTGTGTGGAGAGACCAGGGTGTGGTAGTGAGCAGAAGAACCTGCAGGGCTGACAGCTCCTCTTGGCAACTTGTCCATCTTTACTTGGGTACTTACTCCTCACTCATCCAAACATTTTAATGCAGTTTATTGTTTGTTTTCTCTGGTTTTATTTTGTAACAAGGTCTTACCTAGTTCAAGCTGGCCTCCAACTGGCTACATAGCAAAAAAAAAAAAAAAAAAAAGCAGATCTTGAACTTCTGATCTCCTGGTTCCACCACTCTAGTACTAGTAGATATTACATGTATATATGTATATATTACACACATATATGTATAATCATACTGCAGTTTTTGTGAGATACCTTTTTTGGTCAGGACTGTTCTTTTCTGAGCAGACTAGTGACACTGATGGCTGTGTCCTTGAAGGTCTCCCTTTGTCTCTAAGGGGTTTCAGCCAAGCCGATTGATAACTAGAAAGTAGCATAGACAACATGATGACAAAGTGCAGCAGATTCTAATAGGGGCATACGGGGAAAAATTGATTCCTACTCTCCTTACCACTTTGACAGGTACCATGTTGTTGTTGTTGTCATTGCATTGCTGTCATTGTCCTCCTCCTCCTCCTCCTCCTCCTCCTCCTCCTTCTCCTTCGGTTGTTACTATAGAACAAGCTTAGGGAGGGGTACAAATTACAGATGATTGGATTTCATTCTCAAAGCCAGACTTAAACCTGAAGCCCAAACACTGGGATAGGCAATACTTAATTATACAAATATATTTATTTAAGGTCTAGCTCTGACATGGACCAGAAACTGGCAAGATGTGATAGTATATTAAAAAGAAGTGGAAGCAGAACACTCAACTTCATCTGGATTTCTCCTAGTTAACAGCAAAGCTTTATGGGATAAATGAAACATCCAGGAAGCTACAGGAACTTTTTTGTTTCCTTCTGGTTAAGGGGCTTTGTCCTTTTATGAACACTATTCGGAGGCCCTACGTTCTGTTCTCTTGGGTCAAGAAGAAAATTCTCTTTCAATGATTGAAATGTGGGAGTTTTATTTCACAATGGACTAATAATGGCAAGCATGGCTTGTGAGGGAAAAAGACGACTGTAGTGCTCAAGAAATGTAGACAGGACCAGGACAATTCCCTGAGATTTAGGACCCATGGAGGAATTGTGCCACTAGGGACCCACTATCACAAAGTAAAGACACTTGCTGCTCTCTCTTCCCAGTCCAGGAACAAATCCCTAAAGGCTGGAATGAAAACCACTAGTGGGAATGGTGTAGCTTGCTTATTAAAAGAATGAGAGCCGGGCGTGGTGGCGCACACCTTTAATCCCAGCACTCAGGAGGCAGAGGCAGTCGGATTTCTGAGTTCGAGGCCAGCCTGGTCTACAGAGTGAGTTCCAGGACAGCCAGGGCTACACAGAGAAACCCTGTCTCGAAAAACCAAAACCAAAAAAAAAAAAAGAAAAAGAAAGAGAGAGGGCGAGGGAGGGGGAGAGAAAAGAAAAGAGAAGAAAAGAGGAAAGGAAAGAAAAGAGAAAAGAAAAGAAAAGAAAAGAAAAGAAAAGAAAAGAAAAGAAAAGAAAAGAAAAGAGAAAAGAAAAGAAGAAAGGTTTGGCAAGTGGTGGGGGAAAATTACATTGTGCCAACGTTCATGGCAGGGAAAGGAGGCAACTCTCAGTGGGCTCTCTGGCCTCTTTCCATGTTAAAATGCCCTATTCTTTCTGCCGAGAGCAGGAAATGCATGTGTCATCATGCTTTCTTCTTGCATTGCATTGCTGTGTTCCAGTTTCAGAAAGCAACAGGAAGGAACAGCCTATGGTCCTTCTCGGAAGTTGTCATCACACCCCCGTAGCTGTCTGCTCCATGGGCTCTTCTTCTGTTTGGTAAGGAGGACTCTTGAGTGCCACCTTCCTGCTGGCAACTGCTCAGATATACTGAACTGAAAGCCACTTCATGGACTCACAGCTTCAGTATTCCTAAAATCCCTCCGAGGCCTACTCTCTGTCCTCTGTAGCCATCTCAGTGTCTATTTTCCAGATGGCAAGGACCTGAAGCTGAGAGCACACAGAAAAAGGCTGCAGTGGCATTCCTTAGGATTTGCATGCATGGTTGTTGACTACATGGCACAGTGTTGAGCTCAGCTTGGCGGCCAGAGCAAGTCAATCCCTGTTTCCTCCCATGTGGAGGCTGAGCTTCTCCAAACCATATTTCTGAGAGCACAAAGACAAACAGAAATTAGTTTGAACACATGAGGTTTACCTCGAAAGATTAGGATCCATCGCTATTCATCCTGAAATAATGAAAATCTATAGATTTAGAGGCAAAATGTATGAGCTCAATTCCCCCCTTTGTCACAAACTCATCACTCAGTCTGGCCCTTGATTTCCTCATTGGCAAAGGGAAAACATATCTAAGCACAGGCTTGTTGAGGAGGGAGTATGGTTAGTAATGTATTTTGGGGGAAGGGAGTGGTGGTGGGTTCATTCTCATCAAGTCCTCCATGTGGAGTCTGAAATGGATATGCTGGACTCCACTTCAGAAATGGCAGCCATAGTCATTCTGGAGTGTCTTTATTCTCAACCCTCCAACTGGAAGAATGTGCAGAAGGTGTATACTTAGAACATAGAAACCTGCATTTAGCTACAAATGATGGTAGGAGCCATTAACTGCCTCCCAGAAGCATTGTCACAGTGCCCTAGGGATACAGCTACAACAGCTGTGAAAAGCCTCTCAAAGCTTTCCAAGGGGGTATCTGCTTAAAGGTATACTGCCCAGTTCTGGGAGGAGTCTCAGTGTCATATCAGCTCTTGGTGAAAATCCTAGTGAGCCTCCATTTTCCTAATAAGCAAGGCTGTTGGAGAATTCAAGATCAGTTAGGATTCTGCTCCAGCGAATTAAAAAGTGAGAAGATAGCCTCACACCCCTGCTGAGCCTTCCTGTTTCCTGAGGAACATACTGTTGTCATCCTTGCTTTCCAGATGAGGAAACTAGGACATAGAGAAATGAAGTGATTTCCCCAGTATTACGTAGCAGCTAGACAATTGAAAAGCCTGAGTAAAAATTCAGGAAGCCTGGCTCTAGAGTTCATTCTTTGTTTTATTGGAAGAGATCTGATTAGCCAAAGTTTCCAGAATGTTCTTGCCTAATAGAAGGAGGGAGAGCACACTTTGTCCAGAGTGGAATCTCTCTCTCCAAGTCCTTCCAATTGGCTCAGGAAAGTAATTGCTAGACAGAGAGTCATAGAACATATTCTACTCTAGAGCCTACTGATGTGGCATGGCCCTGCTGACAGCTGTGTTTAGGGCTTTTGGCTTCCAACAATACATTTTAAACCATCCAATTTGTAGCCATTTGTATGTTAGCCTTGGGAAACTAAGAGAGTAAGCCTGAGGGGGAGTCTTGACATAATATAGCTTCTCAAAAGCCATTGACAGTCAGAGTCAATAGGGACTCACTCATATTAATAACACTAATCCTTTGGAAATATTGAGGAGAGCAGTTGGGCATGAGATGGACTCTTTCCTCTTCACATAGAAACGGCTATCTCGAGCAGCAGGGATGTCTGCTTGCTTAGCTGCTGGAGAGAAGCCTTAGTTCCCAGCGGTATCTAGGAAACCCCAAGAGTGGTCAGTTATAATGGCCCTCAGGAGGGCTCCTACATTCTGGTTAATTTACCTCTCAACTTGCTTGAGCTATATTTCATCCCTTCTGGCATATTTTGTTTTGTACCTGGTAAAATATAAAATGGATGGCAAAGGAGTGAGGGGGCGGGAACAGAACATTTTTACATTGCTGGCACTGACATTTCTTTTGCCTGGGGACATATTTGAGATGAGGGTCTTACATTAATGATGTCAAGACTTTAGGGCTACAGAAAAGTCCTCTACTACATGTACCCCTCTCCCATGGGTTTCATGGCTCTGACTCAAGGGATTGGGTAGTCAGAGCTGTTGTATAGTTGGGGATGACTAAAGATTTGAAGGCCAGGTATTTGGGCCTTAGCATAACTTCCTTGCCTTCTGAGTATGCCCAAGGCTCATCAGGTCCAAATATCTTACCTCTCACAGAACAAATAGGACCAGAGAGGTTTGTTCCAGCCAACCACAATCTGCTGACAGCCAATCTGGGGTTTTTCAACCCCAATGTGATTTTTGTCTTTGATTCACATTGGCTCACAGGCTTAGATCCTTTTCCGGGTCACTTGTGAGATCTAGGCTTACATCCCTTCCTGGGTCACTGTGAGATTTAGACATTGACTCATATGCATAGACAGGCTCAGAGCACTTTCCAGGTCACTGCGAGAGCTAGGCATGCCTGCTGAATTTACTTTCCAGCTCCAGCTCCTCTGTCTTTCTTGGGAATGTACAGCTCAGCCAGCACACCACCTGGAGCACCGTGACCACATGCAGCTTTGTTAGCGACATCCTTGCCTTGTCCCTTCTGTTAGAGCTCAAGGATCAAGGTCAAAGCCTCAGTTTAATGTACCTCTGTATTTTTCACCCTGTTCTCAGGGATCAGGTAAGTAGATGGTATGGAACAGGAGCTCAGCATTTGTTTATGAAATGAATGAAGAAATGAATGAAAATGATCATGGGAACAGTGACGTTTTGTTTTAAAGTAATACCGAGAATGAATTAAAATGTATTCATTTTCTCTTAAATTGCATTAGAAGTACATTAGAATTTCAGATGTTAGCAGAGAAGAAAATTACAGACAAATTCATATATTCTCATTCCGTGGTGCTGGTTAACCCCCAAAGACTTAAGGGAGAAACAGTAGTATAATGTTGCCATTCTGTTTTCCTCTCGTTTTCTTCTGCTGCTTGAAGAACTGTGGCAGGATTCATGCTTTGAAATACACTTTCTATAATCTCAAACCTCTTGCATAATGAATCCTTAAGATTAATTCCCAACTGTTTCGCTCTTCTTTATTCTTTGCTCATACACATTTTACTCTACTTAAAACTGGCACTGAGCCCCACACATGGCTGCCTGGCCAGTGCCATGGATGCCAGTGCTTGAGCAGCTCTACCTAGTGCTGCTTGGGTAAGGCCAAATGCTGCTCTGGGACTTCGGGTGTAAAATGCTGGATATGAGCCGGGCAGTGGTGGCGCATGCCTTTAATCCCAGCACTCGGGTGACAGAGGCAGGAGGATTTCTGGGTTTGAGGCCAGCCTGGTCTACAGAGTGAGTTCCAGGACAGCCAGGGCTACACAGAGAAACCCTGTCTCGATAAACAAAACAACAACAACAACAAAAAATTGTTTAAAAAAAAAAGTTGGATATGGCTGGACTCTCCGTATGGCACTGTGAGAAGAGGTATTGAACATGCCACTGGTGGGGCATCGCTTGTGAAAAGGCTTCTTTTAGAATAACGTAGGAAGTGCTACCTGTCCAGCAGTCCCTCTGGAATATGGCTAGTGAGAGAGAGAGCCATATCCTTGAAGCTACTCATATATGGCTTTTCTATATCTCTCTAGTCTCTGTGAAAGCAGCTTAACAGTGCTGCCTGCCACTAGAGAATTAGTAATAGAGAACAAGTTGACCAGGTTCCTTTTACTGCCACATTTCTGAGCCAAGAGATCATAGGCCAGTTACTTAGTATCTTTGAATCTAAGCCTTCTCTTATATAAATGGGAGGTAATGGTGACTTGACAGAAGACTGATCTCTGTGTACATTTGGCAGAGCATAAATGGCATTCTATTCTATTGTTGTGAATGGCAAGGGAACTGGTGAATGGAGTAGATGGCCATCAAGGGCTAGCAACAGTTTCTTCTGAGTACCTTTGCTGAGCAGACTGTACCACTGCCCTTATCTAATGCTTGAGAAAAATGAGGTGCTGAGAAGTGAAACTGATTGCTTGGAGGTCACACAGCCACATTTCAGGGCTATCAAGAGGACTCAGTGAAGTAGCAATGACCATGAGAGCCCAGATGCTATGTCTCCTGTCTCTTACACAGTGGTACAGAGTGCAGAATTGATGAACTGTGGAGGTGACTTAGTGGGTAAAACACTTATTGCACATACATGAGGACCCAACTTCAGATTCTTAGAACTCATCCAAGAGTGTAACAGTAGGGTTGTGGGGAACCCACTCCCAGGTGCGCAGGTTTCTCGCGTTGAAGTGGAAACCACCAGCCAGCGAGGCTCCAGAGAGAAAGACGTGTCTGTTCAAGATGGCTAAGGAGCTGGACGAACTTCTGGATGAAGTTGAGACCAAGTTCTGCAGACTCTACGCCCTGAGGCTGGACCTTGGTGAGCAGCCCAAAGGCGGCAGCATCAGTGGCTCGCACAGTGACGACCAGAACAGAGCCCAGGAGAAAGAGACTCTCAGATCAACAGAAATGTTTTAAAAAGAAGATGATCTTGACAGTCTTATTAATGAAATATTCGAGGAGCTTAACTTTGACAAAAAAATCTTTTCAAAAATTTAAATCTAGCTCACAGCCAGCTATTGGATGGAACACAGGGTCCCCAATGGAGGAGCTAGAGAAAGTACCCAAGGAGCTGAAGGGGGCTGCAACCCTGTAGGTGGAACAACAATATGAACTAACCAGTCCCCCCTGATCTTGTGTCTCTAGCTGCATATGTAGCAGAAGATGGTCTAATCGGTCATCACTGGGAAGAGAGGTCCCTTGGTCTTGCAAACTTTATATGACCCAGCACAAGGGAAGGCCTGGGCCAAGTAGTGGGAGTGGGTGGGTAGGAGAGCGGGGGGGGGTATATAGGGAACTTTCGGGATAGCATTTGAAAGGTAAATAAAGAAAATAATAATAATAATAAAAATAAATTCCTTTACTATATAGAGAAAAAAATAAAAAGAAAAAATTGTTTTAGGGTTGAAAAAAAATAAATGTTACAATGTATTGTAAAAAAAAAATTTAAATCTAAATCTTCAAGTAACATATCTGTCAGAGCTCCCATACAAGGCATCCGTAAAAGTTGCAGTCCAGTATATCTCAGTGGAAGCGACATTCCATGTGGTGTTGGAACAAATACTTCACAGAGAGCATGTGACAGACTCCGTTGTGTAGCCTGTGATTTCTGGATAGTGAGCTACAATGATTATATGTGGGACAAGTCATGTGAGACTACCTGTTCTTCAGAAACAACATGCCAGAATTCCACAAACTCAAAACAAAATTGATGGAGAAGAAAGGAGCGTGGGTGTATGCCTGCCAGTGTAGCTGGAGAACTGTTGAAGAACCCACTGACCTGCAGACAGATCATCAGCTTCACTGGGTATGTGGTAAACACTGAGAGTGTGGACAGCTGCACCTGTGAGAACAAGTTCCAGGTATCAACTTGGGTACCAGTGCACAGCAGTATTGTGCCCGCTGGGAAAAGGCAACAAATGTTGTGAAACCACACATGTCTGAAGACCAAATGGACTGGAAAAGACATATGTACTGTGACACCTTGGCATTCTTCCTTTCGACATGGACATTTTGCTTAGTAGGTTAAAGTATCTGCGTTTGCCACCCTCTCTCCATTTAGGGGTTGAAATTGTGACATTTCGTGCAAATTTACAGCTTTTCCATAGCAACTGACATACTGACTGCTAATGCACTCTAAAATGTTCCTCATGTATCATTGTTGTTAAAGAATACTCACTGGCATGGCAAAGAGGTCATTGTATGAGTGTTCATGGCTCTTCCTATTCTGATCCATCATTGTCCGAGACTATAAGTTGAACATGACAAAAAAAGCAGATGACCCTTGGTTAACTGAGGGGTTGTCAAGAGTACAGGAACATTGTAACCCTGCCTTATATGTATCTCATCTTGCCTCACCAACTCAATTCAGTGTTATGAATAATAGTAATAGTAATAATGATGTTACCAGTTTTACCCTCCTTTGCTCATTGAAATATCAAAAGTTGTTTAGTTTTCTATTAGCAAGCATCAATTTATATATATGATTTTGATGCAACTAAAGTTACTAAAATCCTACAAATAAGTTATTGTTGAACTTTTCAAGTATACACCATAACTCTAAGTGAGCAGCATTAAGATGATTTTCAGACAGCCTGTGGACTTTCTAATAGTATCAGGTTGGCCCATTCTTTATTGAAGCATAGAGAACCAATGGGTAGCTGTTGGGCTCCCGTGATATCACTGAGATGGGAAGAACTGTATCATACATACTAACATGTTCAAGAAATGCACTGCCTCAGGTTTACCTACCAGTCCCATAGACATTTCAGGGCTTTTCTAGTCTGCTAGAATTCTATTTTGTGTGTCCCCTTCCTGTGTGTGTATTACTTAAGTGTGTGGCACTGGGCACTCTGCAAGGATGAACATTTTAGCCCAGATAATGATCTGCTTGCTTTTCAGTTAACTCCATTCTTGCCACCAAGCAAATCCTCTGATTGCTGGAAGCTCTTTCCTAGGCTAGGGTCTAGCTTGGCAATAGAGTGCTTGCATTGCATGTGCAAGACCCCAAACTTAGTCCCAGTAGTGCAAAAGAAAAAAGAAAGACTGAGGGGCAAGCTTTTCCCCACCATGACACATTTATGTACTTTAAAAACGTTAAATGCAGCAAAAGAAATCTCAGTGGCTGATGCTCAAACTCTTGTATTAAGATTATTTACAAATTTTATCTTTTAATAAACCAATTTACTCCTCAAAAAAAGTGTAACAGTAATCCCAGAATCTCCAGAATGGAGCCAGCTAGGCTAGGATACACAGCAATAAACAATTAGAAGCCCTATCTCAAACAAAATGGAAGACCTAAGGTTGTCCTCTGACCTCCACACCCCATGACATTATACACATACGCACTTACCTATACACATTCATGTACACACAGACACAGTATTTATAGAAGACTAGAATTGAGACAGACTGTACCTCCAACCTGCTACTGTGTTGATCTGGCAACTCCTCAAGGCTAGCAAAAAGGTTTCCTACGAAGGGATGCTCCACAGACTGTCAATGAACTATGTGGACCACTGGCCAGCAAGAGGTCATGTCTGGAACTGTAAATTGTTTCTGTGAAGGAGAGAGAAATCATACCTTGCAAACCTGTGTCTCATTGTCTGAAACCAGCCAAGCAGCTGACTTTCCACATCCTTCCCCTCATTGGCCTTCCTGCTAAGGGAACTTGGAGATATTTTCTAGGCTACAAGAAAGCTGGAGGGGATACTGGAAAATTAGGGGAGGCATACAGCCCTTGGGTGAGGGGAATGAGGGATTTGTGACTTCCAAGTATCAATTAGGCTATGAATGCATCTTCCAGAACCAACCTAGGATTTGTCTGGTATTTAAGGTGGCGTTCCTTTGAGGAGATAAATCAAGGAAATCTGAACAGAGGGATAGGCCTAGTAAGAAGAAGGCCAAGTTGCACCCCAGTGAGAGTCACTTAGCCTCCTCCTATACAAGCATAAGGGAGAGATACTGCCAGGCCCAGTTCTTCCTGATTTGTCATGACTGCAGGCAGTGAAGGAGGGAATACAGGTCAGCATAAACAAGATGTACTATCTTATTGACCACTATAATCCCTGGTGCCTCTCTGAAGGGAATCAGTTCAATCCAAGAACTAATCCACATATTAGCAGAGAGCCAACTCTGGAAAGTTGTTTTCTTACTGTAGTGTGTGTGTGTGTGTATGTGTGTGTGTGTGTGTGTGTGTGTGTGTGTACGCACGCGCGCTCACGTGCGTGTGCATATGCACATGTCACATCAATTTTGATCAATTGTGAACTCTAGAACTATAAAATAATAAAAATCCATTTATGGGGGAAACTATACAGGAATAGAAGGGAAGACAGGATGGTGTTAATCCCTCTGAATCAGTGTTCTAATCTTCAAAGTAGACTAAATCAAGTACCTGTGCTTCAGGAGCCTGTTGTAGGCACCTTCCTAGAAGTGGAAGGACACCAAGAGAAGAGAAATCCTTGCTGTAGCATGATTCTACTGATCAGTGTGGTTAACTTGGGGGCAGGAAGTAGTAGTTGTTAAATGTGTAGGTAGATGAACCAGTGTATTTGACTTTTCCCACTATCATTACAGCTTCCAACTTCCCCGTTCCTCCTTCCCAGCCACTTGTCAAGGTTCCAATGCCTGTTTAGGAAAATGTTAACCTTTCCTTGCAATTCCCTGGAGTGCTGAGAACTGTTTATGGGCTATATACAAGGATACACTTCTGGCTAGAGCTTTTTCATGACTTTGCAGGTTCCCAGGAAACTGAGTGGAAAGGTCTTTGAACTAACACTACTTTCTGTCTTTGCTTCAAGTTCAAATAGAGAAAGCACTGATTAAACATTTTGACTTCATGAGGCTGGAAGAATGTATCTGACATAACCTAGAATATTGGGAAGGAAACAGGGCACCATTTCCAGACGTCTCTGTCTTCTCCAGGAAATTCCCTCCTTAGAGTTAGATGTTTGTTACCCAAGACCACCTGTGCTAATATTGGACCACGCTGATGTGTTGCAAAGTCCCCTTCCCTCCACTCTTTCAAGCCTCCCTTCACCTCCCCTCTCCCCCAGATACACTCTCCTCTGTTTCCCTTCAGAAAAGAGCAGCCTTCCAAGAGATAAAGTCTGAGTTGAAATGGATTTCCATCAAACATTTGTTTACCAGTCTTGGTTTTATCCTCTCGCCCATGATAGCCACCATGAACCCCTTAGCATCTCCTCTCCAGAAGCATCATTCATTTTTCCCAGGTATTGATTTCTGTCTCCTTCACCACCCTGTCCTCCCTTCTATTCCCTTCTATTTTCCCCCATAAATGGGTTTTATTATTTTATAGTTCTAGAGTTCACACACACACACACACACACACACACACACTACAGTAAGAAGACAACTTTCTAGAGTTGGCTCTCTGCTTCTAATACGTGGGTCCTAGGATTGAACTGACTTCACAAGGCATGGCAGCTTGGTAGGCACAGAACCATTGTGTCAGATCTCTGTGATTGAACTCATAATATTTTTTGAGACTATAATTACATAATTTCCCCCCTTTTCCCCATTTCCTCCCTCCAATCTCTCCCAAAAAACCCTTGGATAACCAATTGACATGCTCTTCCCTAAGGAAGAGTATTTCTCCTGCTCTCCTCATTCCTTAGTTTCCTGTAGCTCTTTGTATATCATTGAGGTCTAATGGGCTTCCCTCATTTCACTTTAGCATTTCTATTGATGTCATCTTTGTTTAGGTCATAGTGTTGTTGGTGAGACGTCAATGGGTACAGCTTCTCATATTTCTAGGAAACCATCTCACAGAAACTCTGCGTTCCTATGACTCTTACAATCCTTCTTCCTATTCTGCAGTGATCCCTGTGGTGATTTGAAAATGCCTGACCCAGGGAGTGGCACTATTAGGAGGTGTGGCCTTGTTGGAGAAAGTATGTCACAGTAGGCTCAGCTTTGAGACCTTCTTCCTAGCTGCCTGAGGACATCTGCCCCTCACTTCCTTTAGATGAAGATGTAGAACTCTCAACTCCTTCTACTCCATGCCTGCCTAGAAGCTGCTATGCTCCCACCTTGATGATAATGGACTGAGTCTCTGAACCTGTAAACAGTCCCAATTGTTCTTTATAAGAGTTGCCTTGGTCATGATGTGTCTTCACAGCAATGTAAACCCTAACTAAGACAGATGTTAGTACCAGGGACTGAAGTATTGTGATAGGCCTGCCCATGCTTTTGTTTGGAAGAATGTGGATGAGGGGGCTTTGGATTTGGAATGCAGTTGAATCATTTAGGTGGGGCTTAATGGGTCATCCTAGTAAAAATATGAAAGTCCTTGTTGCTGAGGGTGAAGTGTGGGAGACTAGCTCTGGAGAAAAGACAAATTTTAATATATGGCCTAGAGACTGTTTCTGTGGTATTTTGGTGAAGAATGTAACTGCTTTTTGCCCTTTTCTGAAGAGTCTACCTGAAGCTAAGGTAAAGAGATTTATATTAATTGCATTGACAAAGAAATCTAAAAAAAAAAAAAAAAAGCCCATCAGAGACGTTGTTTTCTGTTTTAGTCTCATTAAAACATAGCTGCAAGCTTTGAAAGGAAAAGTTCAAAATGTATGGTTCTAAGAATAAAGGGGCACGAAGAAGAATGGAGCTGAATCCCGTGTTCAAAGAGATAAACAGATTAAGGAAGTGTTAAGCTCAGGGCAAAATTCCACCAAGCTAAGCGTATTGTTGCATTTGAACATGGAATATTTATATTGTGTTAGGCATTATCACCTGGTTATTGTTTTCATTTGGACTTAATCTGGAATGAACTACAATTCAGAAATGGAGGGTACACTTGTCATCTAGATCTTGAGGCTGGAAGGCACAGGCTTTTGATCTTAATCTTGAAGAATAGTGGCCATGAAATGCTTATAGCCAGGCATGCCAGTACACACCTTTAGTCCTAGGAAAAAGAGGCAAGCAGATCTCAGAGTTCAAGGCCAGCCTGAGACAGAGCAAGTTCTAGGTGAAGAAAAGCTAAAATACAGGTGTGATGATACATGCTTTTAATCCCAGGATTCAGGAGACAGAGCATGAAGATCCCTGAGTTCCAGGTCAGTCTGCAGAGCAAGGTCCAGGACAGCCAAGCTTAGGCAGGGAAAGAGTTGCAAAACAGAAAGGTGGTGATAATGTAATAGGTGAGAGGTACATGTTCTAGCTCCAGCAAACACCAAACAACAGAACTCAGCAGCTTTGGCCATGTGGCTCTGGCTTCAGGGTCAAGAATTGAAAGAACTACTGGACAATTGATGCTGGTTAGCTGGAGCTAAGAAATTAGCAGGGATTAAGAAGAGCCCAGCATCACTGAGGAGAAATCTGGGAAGTGTTTTCTCAGAGTACAAAGAAGCTGTGTTCCAGAGATAGCCAAGGTTGTACCTCGTGCTGCAGCTGTACTTGGTACTGTGTAAGAGTCACCCAGGTGGTACTGGTTTTGAAAGCATGAAGGGGTCAGGAAGAGCAGCTGAGGCCTTGCACTGTGAGAGTCCAGAGAAGGCCGTTGGTCAAGGTGCAGCCTCAGTTGCAGTTGTGACCTAGGACTGAAGGGGTCCTGCAAAGAAGTTGAGGCTTGACACTATGAAGAGAGCCTATGAGAGGCTGTTGGTGAAGCCTAGTTGCAGCAAAAGACACCAGTTTATTGGAGATGCCAGTACCATGGGATAATCACCAAAAACAGCAGCAGCAGTGGAATGGAGTCAACCAGAGTCTAAAGTGCTACAGAATGCAGAGCTGGAGAACTAATCCATTCCCTTTTGAGAAGCCCAGAAGATTGTGTGTGGATGCCAGACATTGGGAAAAGAAGCTGTGAAGTTGAAGTTGCCCTGGAGACCCCAAGATGTTAGAGATGCCAGAGCCATGGGATATCTGCCAACAAAAGCTTCTGAGAGGGAGTGGAACCAGCCTAGGAGAAAGCAGTTTCTTGCAGTTAATGAAGGTGAAAGGAGTGGAGATCTGAAGGTCACTTTGAAGTCAGCCATGGAGATGCAGAGTTGGGAGTTTGCTCAGCTGGGTTTTGGTCTTATTTAGTTCAGTATTTCCTCACCGTGACATTTTGGAATGGTAATGTATATCCTGTGATCTATAAGATATGTGTCTTAGTGTTTCCATTTCTATGAAGAGACACCGTGACCAAGGCAACTCTTAAAAAGGGATATTTAACTGGGGCTAGTCTATAGGTTCAGAGGTTCAGTCCAGTATCATCAAGGAAAGAGCATGGTAGCTTTGAGGCAGGCATAGTGTAGGAGATGTTGAGAGTTATACATCTTCATCCAAAGGAAACCAGAAGCCAACTGTCCTCAGGCAGCTAGGAGCAGGGTCTCAAAGCCCAACCCCACAGTGACACACTTCCTCAAACAAGATCACATCTCCTAATAATGCCACTCCCTGGGCCAAGCATATTAAAACCACCACAGTATGTGACCTGTTTTTGATTTTGACTTTATAGGGCACTGCAGTTAAGTTATTGATTCTCAGAAAAGACTTTGAACTTTGGGCTTTTAACATTGTTGAGATTGCTATAGACTATGGGGACTTAGAATGCACTTAGAGATTATGCCGATTTAGTTAAATAGTGACTGTAGGTTCTACTTCAAGATCTTTACTTCACCACACCAGACAGATCAGTCTGGGGAGGCACTTTCTGCCACCCTAGCCCCAGAATCTTGTTTTACTGCCTACCTTACTTACAAACACCCCTTGCTTCTAGCCTGGCAGGTCTTAGTAGAAATACTAGCAGCAGACTTCGACAGAGAAAATAAACTTAGTCCTTTCATAACCCTCCAGGTGGATACATAATTATGTTTGTTTTTTGATATAAGGAAGAGACCTTGAAGTAATGTAGCATTTCACCAGATTGATGGCTAATAAGCTGTGAGTAGAGCCAGGATTCCAATTTCAAAATCTATGGGTTTCACCATTGAAATATGCCTCTTATCAAAAAGTTCTGGGCTGCTCTTTTGTATTTTCTCTGCCTTCATTTTGTAGTACTAACTTGTTAAACTGGTTTCTCCTTTCTTTTGCATGGCAGTGGAGGGCTTCTCTCACACCTGACCTCTGGAATCCACTAAAAGGCCCCATAAATTTTAGTGTCCTTATATTTCAGATCCGTGTACCTCACTGGAATAGCTCAGTAAAGGCCCTGTGGGAGAGAGTGTAGACATAAAGGGAATTCTCTAGATCAGAAGTCCTTAATTTGGTTGGTCATGGAACCTTTATATATTTCCATTGAAATAATGGGACTTTTCCCTTTGAGAACTTGAACATATTTCTCTACTGCAGATCATCTCTGGGTCTTTCAGGCACTCCCGAAGCTTGCCTCAAGGAAGGAAAGCTATCATTTACAGAGCTCCTGTGGTCACCAGGGATCTTAGTCTCATTCATGGGAAAGTTCATGGGAAACAGGCATTCCACTTGGTGCCCATGACAGTTAACTTTGTCAACTTGGCACAACTTAAAATCACCTGGGAAATGAGTCTCAGTGAGAGATTGTTTAGATCATAATGGCCTGTGGAATGCCAGTGAGGGATTACTTGCTGCTGCCATATGTTAGCTACTCCCTGATGTGCAGCTTTTAGGCACAGAAACAAGGGTTGAGGCAAGCAGGAAAAAAAAGACATGAAGCGCTTACCGTGTTCTCTACTAGCTTTGTGATTTGGTCAGTGTTTTAGTTTCCTTTCATGATGTTGTTACAAAATGCCCTGGCAAAAGCAACTCAGGGTGAAAGGGGCTTACTTTAGTTCAGTTGCAGTTAACTGTCCATCACTGAAAGAAGTCAGGAAGCAGCTAGTCCAATACATCCAGAGTTAAGAGCAGAAAAAGAATGAATGCATGCATACTTCTTCAACTCAGCTAGATTCCTCCAGTCTTATACAGTTCAGGATTCCAGGGCTAGGTAACAATGTTGCCATCCACAGTTTGCTGGGTCTTCCCACTTCAGCCAATGCATAATCTTTCACAGGCATAGACCCATAAAGAAGAATCAGAAAAGTAACTTCCTCTGCAGGTCAGGACATTGTGGACCCTGAGGCTTAACTTCCTGTGATCCTGAATTATAGTAGCTGAGGAACTGGATGAAAGCAAATATGTTTTAGTAGAGGGGCCTGGATGCTGGGATGAAGTAGAAAATGACTAGAACAGAATTTTCTGAGGTGCTTGCAAGGTCACAGAGGGGGTTCTGAAGTTGGTGAAGAGCATGAGCCCCCACCATGAAGCATCACTGTATATCCTCCTACCTGATTCCCAATGAATAAGCACTGAGAAAGGGCATCTGTGCTGTCTTTCACAATCTTTGCCTTTAGGGTTTCTGAATTGAAGGTGACTAGGAGTCTGCTTCTTTATCAGTACAGAATCAATGGAAGCCAAGGAGCAAGGATAGTTTATTGGTAACTCTGGGAGAGGGATACCTCCTCTCATGAACATCTCTTCATGAACATCTAACTAGACAATCTCTGAGGGCTCATCCCTAGCTGTGATATCTTCAGACCTATGATCATCATCCCTGACAATATCAGTGACTTGGAATGGTCCTAACTGTCTTGAATCATCAAGAATTACACCTATGATCAAACAGCAGTTTTATCACCAATTTGAAACAACTTTCCTAAAGCTGTGTCAGGCAACTGATTAATTTAGTATATGATACCCTTCTCCATAGGGCCCAGGAGCTACACATCCTTGACATGAACTTGGCCCTGGGTACACATCCATAGAGAGTGGGTATAAATGAACACAATGAGGGCAGAGAGTGAAGGAGAGGCCATGTGGGTGCCATTATTACAAGCCACAATCAGGCCAGTAGACTGGGGTGAGAAACAGAATTGAAACAGTTCACCTGGAAAGACCGTTGAGTTGAAGAGAAATCATTTATTTATATGCCTTCAGGATAGCTGAGACAGTGTACAAATAATAACCCTTATTGGCTCCCTTTTATAGACAAGACAATGGAGGTCCAGTGAAGTTTTTACTTTAATGTCTAAGATCAAAGAAGAACTTAATAGCAGAAATAAAATTCAGAATCAGATGAAACTGACTTCCAACCATCCCTACTGCCTTTTGCTCACATCCATTGTGTCTGTATTACTTTGGCTTGTAATGAAATCAAGAAATCTCTTACTCAAGTTTAAGAGTTGCCAGCACCACTAATCTATGTACAATTTAAATCTGGTTCTGGTTTCCTGAGTACCATAAGCTTTTATTTTATGAAGGTAGGCATATATATGCACACAAATACATGCACACACATATTATACATATATGAGTACATGCATGTTCACTCAACTATTCACTACCATGTTTTCTATATCTTCTTTTTACCAAAAACACATGGTCATTAGTTGTACTTTGATCATAGTAGAGGCTTGGGATGAGTATGTCAATCCTCATCTAATTTATTTTCTATCTTCAGTGTTATCTGAGGACCCTCATTTCTTAAACAGATTATTAACTATCCCAATCCCAATATGCATTTGTTACAAGTCAGAGTTGGGAGAAATCTCTGGATGGCATAGTTGGGAAAGACTAGGATCCTAGTGCCCAGCCCCAGCTAGCACGACCTCATGGCTTGACTTGAGACAGAGCCTTCCTCTCTCTTGGATCTTGGACATAATTAAGAATCTATTGGTGCAGTGCCATCACAACTTTGTTCTTGCACATTGTGCTCTGGTACATTGGAGAATGAAAGAAGAACAATAATGTACTTTGTCTTAGAATGACACTGAGTTAAATGATTTCTGCCAATTAGTGTCAATTGTCAACTTGTCACACATGTGAGAAGAGAACCCCAGTTTAGAAATTGCCTCTACCAGAATGTCCTGTGGACATACCTTGGGGCATTTTTCTTGGTGTCTAGGTTGTCCAGCTTACTGTGAGTGGTTTTTGTCATCTCTGAGTATATGAGCCTTGCTGTGTAAGAAAAGTAGATAAGCAGGGGTATTGAGCAAGTAAGTAGCACTGCTTTTTGATCTCTGCTTCACTTGCTGCTTCTGGGTTTCTACTGTCCTGAATTCCCTATATGATAGGCTGTAACCAGCAAGCTGAAATAAATCCTTTCCTATCCAAGTTGCTTTTGGTCATGGTGTTTATCTCATCCAAAGAAAGTATATTAGAACAACCTTTAAAGGCTTTTCTATCCCCAGTGTTCCATGATTGGGTACTAGATGTATGATTTGTTTTGGTGTATTTGTACAGTACACATGTGCTAGCGTGTGCTGTGTCACCTTCTGTGAACTTCCAGACCAGGAGTGTTAACTCTCCATTCCCATAGTTACTATCCTGAAGTTTGCCCTTATATATAATATTTGCTGTAGTATTATTTATAATGTTTAATATAATATTTATTATGAAGTCACTGTGTACTTGGCTATTTTGTCTTCTCCATCTTGAATGACTTTTCCCAGAGCACAGGGATTCTGTTGATCTTACCCATCAACTTGTCCCTAGTGCCCAGCACAGTGGTTGGTTCACAGTAGAAGTAGAAGGAATATTTGTTGATTCAATGGCTGCATGGGTCATATTTGCCTCTGTGCTTGAGGAGTGTGGGCATTCTGTGTGAATGATGATCTGGAAAGTACTCTGAACCAGACAAACATAGATTTGGCTTCTGTCTGAATCTTGAGCTACCCTCTATATTGCCTAGTCCTTCAGTAAATGATTCTACTAGCTGTCAAGAGCATTAGGCACTGGCAGCAATAAGGAGAGTAAGGGAATTATGCTGCTAGTTACTTACACCTACTTTTATGAAACTTTGACTTCGTAATTGGTTTTTTTCTTCTGCAGTCTATATTAGCCATTATTAAAGCTATGGTCAAATTAAGGGTCCTTGTGGGGTATACAAAAGGGTTCCTAAGGAAGAGAAGAGCCCTCTGATATGATGCTATGCCATTTCCTTGATCTCAGCATGTTTTATAAACAGTTCCCAAGTCATTGTTCTGGACAGGTGTGGCCTTCCTGGCCTCAAAATGGTTTTGTTGGACTTGCAGATCGGTCCACTTGAGGAATGCAGGATAAAGATGATTCTATTCTGCAGAAGAGGAGCCTTGTAAAGGCGCTTGAGCGACTCCTCCAAGTCCCTTAAGCTGGTTGGTAGTGAGGTGAGGAGGTGGTATTTGAAGCACTACTCTAGGGCCCTCAGTAACATTTCAATTTTGTTGAGCACCTCATTCTGGACTTAAATATGAGGGTTGTCTGCTATCAGCCAGACAGCTGCAGGAATGTCACCTAAGAAGTCTTTAGAGCAGCATCCTCCACAGCAGCTCCCTCTGCAGTTACCGGCCATTCACATATCCTGTTTTATAATGTGCTTCTTAAGCTATTTTGCTATGTGTTCTTCTAGGGTGTTTGCATTTTTCTTATTGACCTACAGGAATCTTAATATTTCCTGAAATGCTTATGTTTTGCACACATGCTCTCCCCCTCCTTTCCTCCCTCCCACCTCTTCCTCCTGTTCTCTTTCTCTCTGTGTGTGTTGCTGTTGTTGCTGTTGAGGAGTATCAAACTCTGGGCCTTTTGTACACTAAACAAGTGTTCTACCACTAGTCTACAGTCCCAGTTGTCTTTGAAATTTTTAAGACAATCACTAAGTCCCCTACTCAGTTTATTCCAGGCATCCCTTGTACTTGTGAGCCTGCTTCTGTAGCCTCCTAAATAGCAGGGATCACAGGTCTATAATACTTCCAGACACAGCACTTGGTTTCTTTTCATGCATTGCAAATGTGTTTTCCAAAACTGTGAATTCAGTATGAATATTACTAATACTTTTTAAATTATTTGTTCTGTGAGTAGATTTGTACACACATACATATTAAATTCTATATTTGTATATATATATATATATATATATATATATATATATATAATGAATTATATCCATGGACAATTATCACACTCAGCCATAACCACAGAAGGCCCTTTCCCATGAACTGCAATGAAATTAGAGTCTTACAACAACACAAGGTGCTGAGAATAAGTGATGGTTGAATGCTTGGTCCCAAACAAGACATCTTATCATCCTTTTCATATCTCAAAGACTATTGTGGAAGAGAGGCAGTTTGAATAGAATAGGGGATGGGATAGGGGGTTTTCAGAGGGGAAACCAGGAAAGGGGATGACATTAAGTCTTGGAAAGATCAGGAATTCAAGGCCCATACCTAAACATAATAAAAGCAATCTACNGAAAACCAGTAGCAAACATCAAATTGAATGGAGAGAAGCTGGAAGCAATCCCATTAAAATCAGGGACTAGGCAAGGCTACCCACTTTCTCCCTACCTATTCAATATAGTACTTGAAGTCCTAGCCAGAACAATTCGACAACAAAAGTAGGTCAAGGGGATCCAAATTGGAAAGAGACAAGTCAAAATATCACTATTTGCAGATGATATAATAGTGTACATAACTGACCCTAAAAATTCTACCAGAGAACTCCTAAACCTGATAAACAGCTTCAGTGAAGTATCTGCATATAAAATTAACTCAAACAAATCAGTGGCCTTTCTCTACACAAAGGATAAACAGGATGAGAAAGAAATTAGGGAAACATCACCCTTCACAATAGTCACAAATAATATAAAATATCTTGGTGTGACTCTAACTAAGGAAGTGAAAGATCTGTATGATAAGAACTACAAGTCTCTGAAGAAAGAAATCAAAGATGATCTCAGAAGATGGAAAGATCTCCCATGCTCATGGATTGGCCGGATCAACATTGTGAAAATGGCTATCTTGCTGAAAGCAATCTACAGATTCAATGCAATCCCTATCAAAATTCCAACTCAATTCTTCACTGAGTTAGAAAGGGAAATTTGAAAATTCATCTGGAATAACAAAAAACCTAGGATAGCAAAAAATCTTCTCAATGATAAAAGAATCTCTGGGGAAATCACTATGCCTGACCCAAAACTGTACTACAGAGCAATTGTGATAAAACCTGCATGGTACTGGTACAGCAACAGACAGGTAGACCAATGGAATAGAATTGAAGACCCAGAAATGAACCCACATACCTATGGTCACTTGATTTTTGACAAGGGAGCTAAAACCATCCAGTGGAATAAAGACAGCATTTTCGACAAATGGTGCTGGCACAACTGGCGGCTATCATGTAGAAGAATGAGAATTGATCCATTCTTATCTCGTACTAAGCTCAAGTCTAAGTGGATCAAGGAACTCCACATAAAACCAAAGACACTGAAACTTATAGAGGAAAAAGTGGGGAAAAGCCTCAAAGATATGGGAACAGGGGAAAAATTCCTGAATAGAACAGCAAGGCTTGTGCTGTAAGATCAAGAATTTACAAATGGGTCCTCATAAAATTGCAAAGCTTCTGTAAGGCAAAGGACACTGTCGATAAGACAAAAAGGCCACCAACAGATTGGGAAAGGATCTTTACCAATCCTAAATCAGATAGGAGACTAAAATCCAATATATATATAAAACTCAACAAGATGTACTCCAGAAAACCAAATAACCCCATTAAAAAAATGGGGCACAGAACTAAACAAAGAATTCACAAATAGGGAATATTGAATGGCTGAGAAGCACCTCGAAAAATGTTCAACATCCTTAATCATCAGGGAAATGCAAATCAAAACAACCCTGAGATTTGACCTCACACCAGTCAGAATGGCTAAGATCAAAAACTCAGGTAACAGCAGATGCTGGACAGGATGTGGAGAAAGAGGAACACTCCTCCATTGTTGGTGGGATTGCAAGCATGTACAACCACAATGGAAATCAGTCTGGCGGTTCCTCAGAAAATTGGACATAGTACTGCCAGAGGATCCTGCAATACCTCTCCTGGGCATATATCCAGAAGATGTTCCTACTGGTAATAAGAACACATGCTCCACTTTTGTTGCTTCCCCCAGCCTTGAAGCAGGCTGATTCAGACCTTGTTGCCACTAAGCACAGACCGCAGGCAGCTACACTCAGGTGGCACCCAACATGGGGCCTGAACACGGAGGGACAAGACTGAGGGAACACTGTCTTATGTGGAGCTCCACAAGAAGGGAAGAACAAGAAGATCAGGCACAGTGAGCAACAGGTATTCATGCTAGCGCTGGCTTTAAACTTCATCTTTTTTAAAATTGTTGCTGTAGGTGCAATAGGGGCTAAGTTGGGACAGTGTTGACCTGGCACTGATTCCACTTAGGGGTTGAGAAGGCCATGGTTTATTAATAATGCTCCACAGAGCCATGTTTGTACAAAATAAACACAAACAAGCTGCATATATACTCCTTGACGCATAAGAATATTTCTGGAAAAATCTGAGCACCCAAGCCAGACGCGGCTGCCAGCCACCATAATTCCTAGGCAAGACTATGGAACATAAATATATTTTGTGTTTCAGTCCAGCTGATTTTTGTTATATATTTAGGGGGGATTTGTTGCCTCCTCCAGCCTTGAAGCAGGCTGATTCAGACCTTGTTGCCACTAAGCATGGGACCACCTGGGGTGGAACCTTCTGACTTAT